>NC_140998.1:162150010-162169499 GCF_052327205.1 Somniosus microcephalus
GGTGAGGCGAGAGGGAGAGTGGGGTGAGGCGAGAGGGAGAGTGCGGTGAGGCGAGAGGGTGAGTGGGGTGAGGCGAGAGGGTGAGTGGGGTGAGGCGCGAGGGTGAGTGGGGTGAGTGAGAGGGAGAGTGGGGTGAGGCGAGAGGGAGAGTGGGGTGAGGCGAGAGGGAGAGTGTGGTGAGTGAGAGGGAGAGTGGTGTGAGGCGAGAGGGAGAGTGGGGTGAGTGAGAGGGAGAGTGGGGTGAGTGAGAGGGAGAGTGGGGTGAGTGAGAGGGAGAGTGGGGTGAGGCGAGATGGTGAGTGGGGTGAGGCGAGAGGGAGAGTGGGGTGATGCGAGAGGGTGACTGGGGTGAGGCGAGAGGGAGAGTGGGGTGAGGCGAGAGGGAGAGTGGGGTGAGGCGAGAGGGTGAGTGAGAGGGAGAGTGGGGTGAGGCGAGAGGCTGAGTGGGGTGAGGCGAGAGGGTGAGTGGGGTGAGGCGAGAGGGAGAGTGGGGTGAGTGAGAGGGTGAGTGGGGTGAGGCAAGAGGGAGAGTGGGCTGAGGCGAGAGGGTGAGTGGGGTGAGGCGAGAGGGTGAGTGGGGTGAGGCGAGAGGGAGAGTGGGGTGAATGAGAGGGAGAGCGGGGTGAGGCGAGAGGGAGAGTGGGGTGAGTGAGAGGGAGAGTGGGGTGAGTGAGAGGGAGAGTGGGGTGAGGCGAGAGGGTGAGTGGGGTGAGGCGAGAGGGAGAGTGCGGTGAGGCGAGCGGGAGAGTGGGGTGAGGCGAGAGGGTGAGTGAGAGGGAGAGTGGGGTGAGGTGAGAGGGGGAGTGGGGTGAGGCGAGAGGGAGAGTGGGGTGAGTGAGAGGGAGAGTGGGGTGAGGCGAGAGGGAGAGTGGGGTGAGGCGAGAGGGAGAGTGGGGTGAGGCGAGAGGGTGAGTGGAGTGAGGGAGAGGGTGAGTGGGGTGAGGCGAGAGGGTGAGTGGGGTGAGGCGAGAGGGTGAGTGGGGTGAGGCGAGAGGGTGAGTGGGGTGAGGCGAGAGGGTGAGTGGGGTGAGGCGAGAGGGTGAGTGGGGTGAGGCGAGAGGGTGAGTGGGGTGAGGCGAGAGGGTGAATGGTGTGAGGCGAGAGGGTGAGTGGGGTGAGGCGAGAGGGTGAGTGGTGTGAGGCGAGAGGGTGAGTGGGGTGAGGCGAGAGGGAGTGTGGTGTGAGGGGAGAGGGTGAGTGGGGTGAGGCGAGAGGGTGAGTGGGGTGAGGCGAGAGGGAGAGTGGGGTGAGGTGAGAGGGAGAGTGGGGTGAGGCGAGAGGGTGAGTGGGGTGAGGCGAGAGGGTGAGTGGGGTGAGGCGAGAGGGAGAGTGGGGTGAGTGAGAGGGAGAGCGGGGTGAGGCGAGAGGGAGAGTGGGGTGAGGCGAGAGAGAGAGTGGGGTGAGGCGAGAGGGTGAGTGGGGTGAGGCTAGAGGGAGAGTGGGGTGAGTCAAGAGGGAGAGTGGGGTGAGGCGAGAGGGAGAGTGGGGTGAGTGAGAGGGTGAGTGGGGTGAGGCGAGAGGGTGAGTGGGGTGAGTTGAGAGGGAGAGTGGGGTGAGGCGAGAGGGTGAGTGGGGTGAGGCGCGAGGGAGAATGGGGTGAGGCGAGAGAGAGAGTGGGGTGAGGTGAGAGGGTGAGTGGGGTGAGGCAAGAGGGAGAGTGGGGTGAGCGAGAGGGAGAGTGGGGTGAGGCGAGAGGGAGAGTGGAGTGAGTGAGAGGGAGAGTGGGGTGAGGCGAGAGGGAGAGTGGGGTGAGGCGAGAGGGAGAGTGGGGTGAGTGAGAGGGAGAGTGGGGTGAGGCGAGAGGGAGAGTGGGGTGAGGCGAGAGGGAGAGTGGGGTGAGGCGAGAGGGTGAGTGGAGTGAGGGAGAGGGTGAGTGGGGTGAGGCGAGAGGGTGAGTGGGGTGAGGCGAGAGGGTGAGTGGGGTGAGGCGAGAGGGTGAGTGGGGTGAGCGAGAGGGTGAGTGGGGTGAGGCGAGAGGGTGAGTGGGGTGAGGCGAGAGGGTGAGTGGGGTGAGGCGAGAGGGTGAGTGGGGTGAGGCGAGAGGATGAATGGTGTGAGGCGAGAGGGTGAGTGGGGTGAGGCGAGAGGGTGAGTGGTGTGAGGCGAGAGGGTGAGTGGGGTGAGGCGAGAGGGAGTGTGGTGTGAGGGGAGAGGGTGAGTGGGGTGAGGCGAGAGGGTGAGTGGGGTGAGGCGAGAGGGAGAGTGGGGTGAGGTGAGAGGGAGAGTGGGGTGAGGCGAGAGGGTGAGTGGGGTGAGGCGAGAGGGTGAGTGGGGTGAGGCGAGAGGGAGAGTGGGGTGAGTGAGAGGGAGAGCGGGGTGAGGCGAGAGGGAGAGTGGGGTGAGGCGAGAGGGAGAGTGGGGTGAGGCGAGAGGGTGAGTGGGGTGAGGCAAGAGGGAGAGTGGGGTGAGTCAAGAGGGAGAGTGGGGTGAGGCGAGAGGGAGAGTGGGGTGAGTGAGAGGGTGAGTGGGGTGAGGCGAGAGGGTGAGTGGGGTGAGTTGAGAGGGAGAGTGGGGTGAGGCGAGAGGGTGAGTGGGGTGAGGCGCGAGGGAGAATGGGGTGAGGCGAGAGAGAGAGTGGGGTGAGGTGAGAGGGTGAGTGGGGTGAGGCAAGAGGGAGAGTGGGGTGAGCGAGAGGGAGAGTGGGGTGAGGCGAGAGGGAGAGTGGAGTGAGGTGAGAGGGAGAGTGGGGTGAGGCGAGAGGGAGAGTGGGGTGAGGCGAGAGGGAGAGTGGGGTGAGGCGAGAGGGTGAGTGGAGTGAGGGAGAGGGTGAGTGGGGTGAGGCGAGAGGGTGAGTGGGGTGAGGCGAGAGGGTGAGTGGGGTGAGGCGAGAGGGTGAGTGGGGTGAGGCGAGAGGGTGAGTGGGGTGAGGCGAGAGGGTGAGTGGGGTGAGCGAGAGGGTGAGTGGTGTGAGGCGAGAGGGTGAGTGGGGTGAGGCGAGAGGGTGAGTGGGGTGAGGCGAGAGGGTGAGTGGGGTAAGGCGAGAGTGTGAGTGGGGTGAGGCGAGAGGGTGAGTGGGGTGAGGCGAGAAATTGAGTGGGGTGAGGCGAGGGGGTGAGTGGGGTGAGTGAGGGTGAGTGGGGTGAGGCGAGAGGGAGAGTGGGGTGAGGCGAGAGGGAGAGTGGGGTGAGGGGAGAGGGTGAGTGGGGTGAGGCGAGAGGGAGAGTGGGGTGAGGCGAGAGGTAGAGTGGGGTGAGGAGAGAGGGAGAGTCGGGTGAGGCGAGAGGGAGAGTGGGGTGAGGCGAGAGGGAGAGTGCGGTGAGGCGAGAGGGTGAGTGGGGTGAGGCGAGAGGGTGAGTGGGGTGAGGCGCGAGGGTGAGTGGGGTGAGTGAGATGGAGAGTGGGGTGAGGCGAGAGGGAGAGTGGGGTGAGGCGAGAGGGTGAGTGGGGTGTGTGAGAGGGAGAGTGGGGTGAGTGAGAGGGTGAGTGGGGTGAGGCGAGAGGCTGAGTGTGGTGAGGCGAGAGGGTGAGTGGGGTGAGGCGAGATGGAGAGTGGGGTGAGTGAAAGGGTGAGTGGGGTGAGTGAGAGGGTGAGTGGGGTGAAGCGAGAGGGTGAGTGGGGTGAGGCGAGAGGGTGAGTGGGGTGAGGCGAGAGGGTGTGTGGGGTGAGGCGAGAGGGAGAGTGGGGTGAGGCGAGAGGGAGAGTGGGGTGAGGCGAGAGGGAGAGTGGGGTGAGGTGAGAGGGAGAGTGGGGTGAGGCGAGAGGGTGAGTGGGGTAAGGGGAGAGGGTGAGTGGGGTGAGGCGAGAGGGTGTGTGGGGTGAGGCGAGAGGGAGAGTGGGGTGAGGCGAGAGGGTGAGTGGAGTGAGGCGACAGGGAGAGTGGGGTGAGGTGAGAGAGTGAATGGGGTGAGGTGAGAGGGTGAGTGGGGTGAGTCGAGAGGGTGAGTGGGGTGAGGTGAGAGGGTGAGTGGCGTGAGCGAGGGGGTGAGTGGGGTGAGGCGAGAGGGTGAGTGGAGTGAGGCGACAGGGAGAGTGGGGTGAGGTGAGAGAGTGAGTGGGGTGAGGTGAGAGGGTGAGTGGGGTGAGTCGAGAGGGTGAGTGGGGTGAGGTGAGAGGGTGAGTGGGGTGAGCGAGAGGGTGAGTGGGGTGAGGCGAGAGGGTGAGTGGGGTGAGGCGAGTGGGTGAGTGGGGTGAGCGAGAGGGTGAGTGCGGTGAGGCGAGAGGGTGAGTGGGGTGAGTGAGAGGGAGAGTGGAGTGAGGCAAGAGTGTGAGTGGGGTGAGTGAGAGGGAGAGTGGGGTGAGGCGAGAGGGTGAGTGGGGTGAGTGAGAGGGAGAGTGGGGTGAGGCGAGAGGGTGAGTGGGGTGAGTGAGAGGGAGAGTGGGGTGAGGCGAGAGGGTGAGTGGAGTGAGGCGAGAGGGTGAGTGGGGTGAGGCGAGAGGGTGAGTGGGGTGAGGCGAGAGGGAGAGTGGGGTGAGTCAAGAGGGAGAGTGGGGTGAGTGAGAGGGAGAGTGGGGTGAGGCGAGAGGGGGAGTGGGGTGAGGCGAGAGGGTGAGTGTGGTGAGGCGAGAGGGTGAGTGGGGTGAGGAGAGATGGAGAGTGGGGTGAGTGAAAGGGTGAGTGGGGTGAGTGAGAGGGTGAGTGGGGTGAGGCGAGAGGGTGAGTGGGGTGAGGCGAGAGGGTGAGTGTGGTGAGGCGAGAGGGTGTGTGGGGTGAGGCGAGAGGGAGAGTGGGGTGAGGCGAGAGGGAGAGTGGGGTGAGGCGAGAGGGAGAGTGGGGTGAGGTGAGAGGGAGAGTGGGGTGAGGCGAGAGGGTGAGTGGGGTGAGGCGAGAGGATGAGTGGGGTGAGGCGAGAGGGTGTGTGGGGTGAGGCGAGAGGGAGAGTGGGGTGAGGCGAGAGGGTGAGTGGAGTGAGGCGACAGGGAGAGTGGGGTGAGGTGAGAGAGTGAATGGGGTGAGGTGAGAGGGTGAGTGGGGTGAGTCGAGAGTGTGAGTGGGTTGAGGTGAGAGGGTGAGTGGGGTGAGCGAGAGGGTGAGTGGGGTGAGGCGAGAGGGTGAGTGGAGTGAGGCGACTGGGAGAGTGGGGTGAGGTGAGAGAGTGAGTGGGGTGAGGTGAGAGGGTGAGTGGGGTGAGTCGAGAGGGTGAGTGGCGTGAGGTGAGAGGGTGAGTGGGGTGAGCGAGAGGGTGAGTGGGGTGAGGCGAGAGGGTGAGTGGGGTGAGGCGAGAGGGTGAGTGGGGTGAGCGAGAGGGTGAGTGGGGTGAGGCGAGAGGGTGAGTGGGGTGAGTGAGAGGGAGAGTGGGGTGAGGCGAGAGGGTGAGTGGGGTGAGTGAGAGGGAGAGTGGGGTGAGGCGAGAGGGTGAGTGGAGTGAGGCGAGAGGGTGAGTGGGGTGACGCGAGAGGGTGAGTGGGGTGAGGCGAGAGGGAGAGTGGGGTGAGTCAAGAGGGAGAGTGGGGTGAGTGAGAGGGAGAGTGGGGTGAGGCGAGAGGGAGAGTGGGGTGAGGCGAGAGGGTGAGTGTGGTGAGGCGAGAGGGTGAGTGGGGTGAGGCGAGAGGGAGAGTGGGGTGAGGCGAGAGGGTGAGTGGGGTCAGGCGAGAGGGAGAGTGGGGTGAGGCGAGAGGGAGAGTGGGGTGAGGCGAGAGGGTGAGTGGGGTGTGTGTGAGGGAGAGTGGGGTGAGTGAGAGGGTGAGTGGGGTGAGGCGAGAAGCTGAGTGGGGTGAGTGAGAGGGAGAGTGTGGTGAGGCGAGAGGCTGAGTGGGGTGAGGCGAGAGGGTGAGTGGGGTGAGGCGAGAGGGTGAGTGGGGTGAGGCGAGATGGAGAGTGGGGTGAGTGAGAGGGTGAGTGGGGTGAGCGAGAGGGTGAGTGGGGTGAGGCGAGAGGGTGAGTGTGGTGAGGCGAGAGGGTGAGTGGGGTGAGGCGAGAGGGTGTGTGGGGTGAGGCGAGAGGGAGAGTGGGGTGAGGCGAGAGGGAGAGTGGGGTGAGGCGAGAGGGAGAGTGGGGTGAGGCGAGAGGGAGAGTGGGGTGAGGCGAAAGGGAGAGTGGGGTGAGCGAGAGGGTAAGTGGGGTGAGGCGAGAGGGTGAGTGGGGTGAGGCGAGAGGGTGAGTGGGGTGAGGCGAGAGGGAGAGTGGGGTGAGTGAGTGGACATTCAAAACGGAGACACGTGGGAAAACCATTTTGAAAAATTATACCAGAAAAACACACTAAGCCCAGAGCAATACCAAATATGCAAAAAACTGGAAAAGCTCGAATTGGCCATAAAAGATAACCAAAACCCGCTCGACCCCATAATAACTGTAAAAGAGCTATTTGAAAACTCAAGGACCTGCGACCAGGAAAAACTTGCGGTGCAGACGGCATCCTAAGCGAAATGATTAAACACACGGACGATAAAATGAAATTGGCTATCCTAAAACTCTTCAACTTGGTTCTGACTGTCGGTTACTTCCCTGATATCTGGAACAAAGGACTCATAATGCCCATATCCAAAAGTGGAGACAAAGCTGACCCAAATAACTATCGAGGCATCTGTGTAAACAGTAACCTGGGGAAGGTATTCTGTAGTATCATAAACAAAAGACTTATAAACTTCCTTGAGGAGCACAATGTCTTGAGTAAAAGCCAAATTGGATTCCTACCAAATTATAGAACATCAGATCATATCTTCACCCTACAGACCCTAATTGACAAACATGTTCATCAAAATAAAAACAAAATTTTTGCCTGCTTTATAGATTTCCAGAAGGCTTTCGATTCCATCTGGCACAACGGTCTATTCTTGAAACTTATTGAAAGTGGTGTAGGGGGAAAAACATATGATGTAATTAAATCAATGTATACCAACAATAAATGTGCAGTTAAAATTGGAGACAAACAAACAAAATACTTCCCACAGGGGCATGGTGTGACGCAGGGCTCGCCCATCTCACTGACACTCTTTAATATTTACATAAATGAACTGGCAAAACTACTTGAACAATCTACAGCACCCGGCCTCACCCTATATGAATCCAAGGTTAAATTCCTCCTCTATGCAGATGACCTGGTTCTGCTGTCACCAACTAAGGAGGGTCTACAGCAGAACCTGGATCTGCTAGAGTCGTTCTGTCAGACTTGGGCCCTGACAATAAACCCCCAAAAAACCAAAGTCCTTGTGTTCCAGCAAAGATCCAGACATCAGGGACCCAGAATAAATTTCACACAAGGAACAACTAAAATTGAACAAACCACTAACTACACATACTTGGGCTTAAAAATCAGTTCTACGGGAAATTTTCATCTGGCTGTGAATGAACTGAAAGAGAAAGCTAGAAGGGCTTTCTATGCCATTGAAAAATCAATCCAAATAGAAATCCCAATTAGCATTTGGCTCAAAATGTTTTAATCAGTAATTGAACCAATTGCACTCTATGGCAGTGAAGTGTGGGGACCGCTAACACAATAAGAATTTGCAAAATGGGACAAACACCCAATTGAGATCCTACATGTAGAATTCTGTAAAAGTATCCTCCGGACTCAAAGGAAAACCGTAAACAATGCATGCAGGGCAGAACTAGGCCAATTTCCATTAATAATTACTATCCAAAAAAGAGCCACCAAATTTTGGAAACACCTAAAAATGAGCAACCCCCACTGCTATCATTACGAAGCCCTGAAATGCCAAGAGAGGACCATAAAGAAGAATACCCTAAGTCAACTAGTCCTGGGACTCAGTGAAGTCACTACTAACACTACTAACAATAACCAGCCCCAGGACAGTGACATCGTAGCACAGAGAACTCGACCCAACACAACTGTCACTAAGCAAAAGGAAAAATATCTGTCATATTGGGCAGAAACAACAAAAACACAAAACAAGCTCAATTGCTATTTGGCCCTAAACAGACAATACAACATGGCTGAATACCTGACCATGGTAAATGATAGCAAACTGAGAAAAACCTTGACAATGTACAGACTTAGTGAACATAGCCTGGCCATCGAAAAAGGCAGACACAGACAGACCCAGCTGCCAAGAGAGGACAGGATATGCTCTCACTGCAGTCAGGGAGTGGTGGAGACAGAGATGCACGTCCTCACAGCTTGTGGAAAATATCAGGGCATCAGGGAGAATTTCTACCCAAAATTCACAAAAATATGCCCTGAATTCAGAAATTTGAATGACGACCAAAAACTCCCATACCTACTAGGGGAACAGAGAAATTGTGTAACCTTAGCGGCACACTATGTTACAGCTTGCCATAAACAGAGGGACAACCATTAAATCTAAGAAAAGAGTATATACAAATGATACGAATGTATATTTATACACTCAGGGATATATCTGTTAATACACTGTATGGATAGATCTGCGTTTATGTGTTCAACCATAAATGTTTTTCGATGCTTTGGCAACATAAGATGTAACTTGTCATGCCAATAAAGCGATTTGAATTGAATTGAATTGAATTGAGTGGGGTGAGGCGAGAGGGAGATTGGGGTGAGGCGAGAGGGAGAGTGGGGTGAGTGAGAGGGTGAGTGGAGTGAGGGAGAGGGTGAGTGAGGTGAGGCGAGAGGGTGAGTGGGGTGAGGCGAGAGGGTGAGTGGGGTGACTGAGAGGGTGAGTGGGGTGAGGCGAGAGGGTGAGTGGGGTGAGGCGAGAGCGTGAGTGGGGTGAGGCGAGAGGGGTGAGGCGAGAGGGTGAGTGGGGTGAGTGAGAGGGTGAGTGGGGTGAGTGAGGGTGAGTGAGGTGAGGCGAGAAGGTGAGTGGGGTGAGGCGAGAGGGTGAGTGGTGTGAGGCGAGAGGGTGAGTGGGGGTGAGTGAGAGGGTGAGTGGGGTGAGGCGAGAGGGTGAGTGAGGTGAGGCGAGAGGGTGAGTGGGGTGAGGCGAGAGGGTGAGTGACGTGAGGCGAGAGGGTGAGTGGGGTGAGGCGAGAGTGAGAGTGGGGTGAGTGCGAGAGGGAGAGTGGGGTGAGAGCGAGCGGGAGAGTGGGGTGAGGCGAGAGGCAGAGTGGGGTGAGGCGAGCGGGAGAGTGGGGGTGAGGCGAGAGGGAGAGTAGGGTGAGTGAGAGGGTGAGTGGGGTGAGGCGAGAGGGAGAGTGGGGTGAGATGACAGGGAGAGTGGGGTGAGGCGAGAGGGTGAGTGGGGTGAGGCGAGATGGTGAGTGGGGTGAGGCGAGAGGGAGAGTGGGGTGAGGCGAGAGTGGGGGTGAGTGAGAGGGTGAGTGGGGTGAGGCGAGAGGGAGAGTGGGGTGAGGCGAGAGGGAGAGTGGGGTGAGGTGAGGGGGAGAGTGGGGTGAGGCGAGAGTGTGAGTGGGGTGAGGTGAGAGGGGGAGTGGGGGTGAGGCGAGAGGGAGAGTGGGGTGAGTCAGAGGGAGAGCGGGGTGAGGCGAGAGGGAGAGTGGGGTGAGGCGAGAGGGAGAGTGGGGTGAGGCGAGAGGGTGAGTGGAGTGAGGGAGAGGGTGAGTGGGGTGAGGCGAGAGGGTGAGTGGGGTGAGGCGAGAGGGTGATTGCGGTGAGGCGAGAGGTTGAGTGGGGTGAGCGAGAGAGTGAGTGGGGTGAGGCGAGAGGGTGAGTGGGGTGAGGCGAGAGGGTGAGTGGGGTGAGGCGAGAAGGTGAGTGGGGTGAGGCGACAGGGTGAGTGGGGTGAGGCGAGAGGGTGAGTGGTGTGAGGCGAGAGGGTGAGTGGGGTGAGGCGAGAGGGTGAGTGGGGTGAGGCGAGAGGGTGAGTGGTGTGAGGCGAGAGGGTGAGTGGGGTGAGGCGAGAGGGAGAGTGGTGTGAGGGGAGAGGGTGAGTGGGGTGAGGCGAGAGGGTGAGTGGGGTGAGTGAGAGGGTGAGTGGGGTGAGGCGAGAGGGTGAGTGAGGTGAGGCGAGAGGGTGAGTGGGGTGAGGCGTGAGGGTGAGTGACGTGAGGCGAGAGGGTGAGTGGGGTGAGGCGAGAGTGAGAGTGGGGTGAGTGCGAGAGGGAGAGTGGGGTGAGACGAGAGGCAGAGTGGGGTGAGGGCGAGAGGGTGAGTGGGGTGAGGCGAGAGGGAGAGTGGGGTGAGTGAGAGCGTGAGTGGGGTGAGGCGAGAGGGAGAGTGGGCTGAGGCGAGAGGGTGAGTGGGGTGAGGCGAGAGGGGTGAGTGGGGTGAGGCGAGAGGGAGAGTGGGGTGAGTGAGAGGGAGAGTGGGGTGAGAGAGAGGGAGAGTGGTTTGAGTGAGAGGGAGAGTGGGGTGAGGCGAGAAGGCGAGAGGGTGAGTGAGAGGGAGAGTGGGGTGAGGCGAGAGGTTGAGTGGGGTGAGGCGAGAGGGAGAGTGGGGTGAGTGAGAGGGTGAGTGGGGTGAGGCGAGAGAGAGAGTGGGCTGAGGCGAGAGGGTGAGTGGGGTGAGGCGAGAGGGTGAGTGGGGTGAGGCGAGAGGGAGAGTGGGGTGAGTGAGAGGGAGAGTGGGGTGAGGTGAGAGGGAGAGTGGGGTGAGTGAGAGGGAGAGTGGGGTGAGTGAGAGGGAGAGTGGGGTGAGTGAGAGGGAGAGTGGGGTGAGGCGAGAGGGTGAGTGGGGTGAGGCGAGAGGGAGAGTGGGGTGAGTGAGAGCGTGAGTGGGGTGAGGCGAGAGGGAGAGTGGGCTGAGGCGAGAGGGTGAGTGGGGTGAGGCGAGAGGGTGAGTGGGGTGAGGCGAGAGGGAGAGTGGGGTGAGTGAGAGGGAGAGCGGGGTGAGGCGAGAGGGAGAGTGGTGTGAGTGAGAGGGAGAGAGGGGTGAGTGAGAGGGAGAGTGGTTTGAGTGAGAGGGAGAGTGGGGTGAGGCGAGAAGGCGAGAGGGTGAGTGAGAGGGAGAGTGGGGTGAGGCGAGAGGTTGAGTGAGAGGGAGAGTGGGGTGAGGCGAGAGGGTGAGTGGGGTGAGGCGAGAGGGAGAGTGGGGTGAGTGAGAGGGTGAGTGGGGTGAGGCGAGAGGGAGAGTGGGCTGAGGCGAGAGGGTGAGTGGGGTGAGGCGAGAGGGTGAGTGGGGTGAGACGAGAGGGTGAGTGGGGTGAGGCGAGAGGGGTGAGGCGAGAGGGAGAGTGGGGTGAGGCGAGAGGGTGAGTGGGGTGTGTGAGAGGGAGAGTGGGGTGAGTGAGAGGGTGAGTGGGGTGAGGCGAGAAGCTGAGTGGGGTGAGTGAGAGGGAGAGTGGGGTGAGGCGAGAGGCTGAGTGGGGTGAGGCGAGAGGGTGAGTGGGGTGAGGCGAGAGGGTGAGTGGGGTGAGGCGAGAGGGTGAGTGGGGTGAGGCGAGAGGGTGAGTGGGGTGAGGCGAGAGGGTGAGTGGGGTGAGGCGAGATGAAGAGTGGGGTGAGTGAGAGGGTGAGTGGGGTGAGTGAGAGGGTGAGTGGGGTGAGGCGAGAGGGTGAGTGGGGTGAGGCGAGAGGGTGAGTGGGGTGAGGCGAGAGGGTGTGTGGGGTGAGGCGAGAGGGAGAGTGGGGTGAGGCGAGAGGGAGAGTGGGGTGAGGCGAGAGGGAGAGTGGGGTGAGGCGAGAGGGAGAGTGGGGGTGAGCGAGAGGGTAAGTGGGGTGGGGCGAGAGGGTGAGTGGGGTGAGGCGAGAGGGTGAGTGGGGTGAGGCGAGAGGGAGAGTGGGGTGAGGCGAGAGGGTGAGTGGGGTAAGGCGAGAGGGAGAGTGGGGTGAGGCGAGCGGGAGAGTGGGGTGAGGCGAGAGGGTGAGTGAGAGGGAGAGCGGGGTGAGGCGAGAGGGTGATGGGGTGAGGCGAGAGGGAGAGTGGGGTGAGGCGAGAGGGTGAGTGGGGTGAGGCGAGAGGGAGAGTGGGGGTGAGGCGAGAGGGAGAGTGGGGTGAGTCAAGAGGGAGAGTGGGGTGAGGCGAGAGGGAGAGTGGGGTGAGTGAGAGGGTGAGTGGGGTGAGGCGAGAGGGTGAGTGGGGTGAGGCGAGAGGGAGAGTGGGGTGAGGCGAGAGGGTGAGTGGGGTGAGGCGCGAGGGAGAATGGGGTGAGGCGAGAGGGAGAGTGGGGTGAGTGAGTGGGAGAGTGGGGTGAGGCGAGAGGGAGAGTGGAGTGAGGTGAGAGGGAGAGTGGTGTGAGGCGAGAGGGAGAGTGGGGTGAGGCGAGAGGGAGAGTGGGGTGAGGCGAGAGGGTGAGTGGAGTGAGGGAGAGGGTAAGTGGGGTGAGGCGAGAGGGTGAGTGGGGTGAGGCGAGAGGGTGAGTGGGGTGAGCGAGAGGGTGAGTGGGGTGAGGCGAGAGGGTGAGTGGGGTGAGGCGAGAGGGTGAGTGGGGTGAGGCGAGAGGGTGAGTGGGGTGAGGCGAGAGGGTGAGTGGTGTGAGGCGAGAGGGTGAGTGGGGTGAGGCGAGAGGGAGAGTGGGGTGAGGGGGAGAGGGTGAGTGGGGTGAGGCGAGATGGTGAGTGGGGTGAGTGAGAGGGTGAGTGGGGTGAGGTGAGAGGGTGAGTGAGGTGAGGCGAGAGGGTGAGTGGGGTGAGGCGAGAGGGTGAGTGACGTGAGGCGAGAGGGTGAGTGGGGTGAGGCGAGAGTGAGAGTGGGGTGAGTGCGAGAGGGAGAGTGGGGTGAGACGAGAGGCAGAGTGGGGTGAGGCGAGAGAGTGAGTGGGGTGAGGCGAGAGGGAGAGTGGGGTGAGTGAGAGGGAGAGTGGGGTGAGGCGAGAGGGAGAGTGGGGTGAGTGAGAGGGAGAGCGGGGTGAGGTGAGAGGGAGAGTGGGGTGAGTGAGAGGGAGAGTGGGGTGAGTGAGAGGGAGAGTGGGGTGAGTGAGAGGGAGAGTGGGGTGAGGGGAGAGGGTGAGTGGGGTGAGGCGAGAGGGAGAGTGGGGTGAGGCGAGAGGGTGAGTGGGGTAAGGCGAGAGGGAGAGTGGGGTGAGGCGAGCGGGAGAGTGGGGTGAGGCGAGAGGGTGAGTGAGAGGGAGAGTGGGGTGAGGCGAGAGGGTGACTGTGGTGAGGCCAGAGGGAGAGTGGGGTGAGTGAGAGGGTGAGTGGGGTGAGGCGAGAGGGAGAGTGGGCTGAGGCGAGAGGGTGAGTGGGGTGAGGCGAGAGGGTGAGTGGGGTGAGACGAGAGGGTGAGTGGGGTGAGACGAGAGGGAGAGTGGGGTGAGGCGAGAGGGAGAGTGGGGTGAGGCGAGAGGGTGAGTGGGGTGTGTGAGAGGGAGAGTGGGGTGAGTGAGAGGGTGAGTGGGGTGAGGCGAGAAGCTGAGTGGGGTGAGTGAGAGGGAGAGTGGGGTGAGGCGAGAGGCTGAGTGGGGTGAGGCGAGAGGGTGAGTGGGGTGAGGCGAGATGGAGAGTGGGGTGAGTGAGAGGGTAAGTGGGGTGAGTGAGAGGGTGAGTGAGGTGAGGCGAGAGGGTGAGTGGGGTGAGGCGAGAGGGTGAGTGGGGTGAGGCGAGAGGGTGTGTGGGGTGAGGCGAGAGGGAGAGTGGGGTGAGGCGAGAGGGAGAGTGGGGTGAGTGCGAGAGGGAGAGTGGGGTGAGGCGAGAGGCAGAGTGGGGTGAGGCGAGAGGGTGAGTGGGGTGAGGCGAGCGGGTGGATGGGGTGAGGCGAGAGGGTGAGTGGGGTGAGGCGAGAGGGAGAGTGGGGTGAGTGAGAGGGTGAGTGGGGTGAGGCGAGAGGGAGAGTGGGGTGAGGCGAGAGGGAGAGTGGGGTGAGGCGAGAGGGAGAGTGGGGTGAGTGAGAGGGTGAGTGGGGTGAGGCGAGAGGGAGAGTGGGGTGAGTGAGAGCGTGAGTAGGGTGAGGCGAGCGGGAGAGTGGGGTGAGGCGAGAGGGAGAGTGGGGTGAGTGAGAGGGTGAGTGGGGTGAGGCGAGAGGGCGAGTGGGGTGAGATGAGAGGGAGAGTGGGGTGAGGCGAGAGGGTGAGTGGGGTGAGGCGAGAGGGTGAGTGGGGTGAGGCGAGAGGGAGAGTGGGGTGAGGCGAGAGTCGGGTGAGTTAGAGGGTGAGTAGGGTGAGGCGAGAGGGAGAGTGGGGTGAGTGAGAGTGTGAGTGGGGTGAGTGAGAGCGTGAGTGGGGTGAGGCGAGAGGGAGAGTGGGGTGAGTGAGAGGGAGAGAGGGGTGAGTGAGAGCGTGAGTGGGGTGAGGCGAGAGGGAGAGTGGGGTGAGGCGAGAGGGAGAGTGGGGTGTGGCGAGAGGGAGAGTGGGGTGAGTGAGAGGGTGAGTGGGGTTAGGCGAGAGGGTGAGTGGGGTGAGGCGAGAGGGAGAGTGGGGTGAGGCGAGAGGGTGAGTGGGGTGAGGCGAGAGGGAGAGTGGGGTGAGGGAGAGGGTGAGTGGGCTAAGGCGAGAGGGAGAGTGGGGTGAGGCGAGAGGGAGTGTGGTGTGAGTGAGAGGGTGAGTGGGGTGAGGCGAGAGGGAGAGTGGGGTGAGGCGAGAGGGTGAGTGGGGTGAGTGAGAGGGTGAGTGGGGTGAAGCGAGAGGGTGAGTGGGGTGAGGCGAGAGGGAGAGTGGGGTGAGGCGAGAGGGAGAGTGGGGTGAGTGAGAGGGTGAGTGCGGTGAGGCAAGAGGGAGAGTGGGGTGAGGCGAGAGGGGGAGTGGGGTGAGGAGAGAGGGAGAGTCGGGTGAGGCGAGAGGGTGAGTGGGGTGAGGCGAGAGGGTGAGTGGGGTGAGGCGAGAGGGTGAGTGGGGTGAGGCGAGAGGGAGAGTGGGGTGAGGCGAGAGGGTGAGTGGGGTGAGGCGAGAGGGTAAGTGGGGTGAGGCGAGAGGGAGAGTGGGGTGAGGCGAGAGGGAGAGTGGGGTGAGGCGAGAGGGTGAGTGGGGTGATGCGAGAGGGTGAGTGGGGTGAGGCGAGAGGGAGAGTGGGGTGAGGCGAGAGGGTGAGTGGGGTGAGGCGAGAGGGTGAGTGGGGTGAGGCGAGAGGGAGAGTGGGGTGAGGCGAGAGGGTGAGTGGGGTGAGTGAGAGGGAGAGTGGGGTGAGTGAGAGGGAGATTGGGGCGAGTGAGAGGGTGAGTGGGGTTAGACGAGAGGGTGAGTGGGGTGAGGTGAGAAGGTGAGTGGGGTGAGGCGAGAGGGAGAGTGGGGTGAGCGAGACGGTGAGTGGGGTAAGGTGAGAGGGTGAGTGGGGTGAGGCGAGAGGGTGAGTGGCGTGAGGCGAGAGGGAGAGTGGGGTGAGGCGAGAGGGTGAGTGGAGTGAGGCGAGAGGGAGAGTGGGGTGAGGCGAGAGGGAGAGTGGGGTGAGTGAGAGGGTGAGTGGGGTGAGGCGAGAGGGAGAGTGGGGTGAGGCGAGAGGGTGAGTGGGGTGAGGTGAGTGGGTGTGTGGGGTGAGGCGAGAGGCAGAGTGGGGTGAGGCGATACGGTGATTGGGGTGAGGCGAGAGGGAGAGTGGGGTGAGGCGAGAGGGTGAGTGGGGTCAGGCGAGAGGGAGAGTGGGGTGAGGCGAGAGGATGAGTGGGGTGAGGCGAGAGGGTGAGTGGGGTGAGGCGAGAGGGAGAGTGTGGTGAGGCGAGAGGGTGAGTGGTGTGAGGCGAGAGGGAGAGTGGGGTGAGGCGAGAGGGTGAGTGGGGTGAGTGAGAGGGTGAGTGGGGTGAGGCGAGAGGGAGAGTGGGGTGAGGTGAGAGGGTGAGTGGGATGAGGTGAGAGTGTGAGTGGGGTGAGGCGAGAGGGAGAGTGTGGTGAGGCGAGAGGGAGAGTGGGGTGAGGCGAGAGGGTGAGTGGGGTGAGGCGAGAGGGTGAGTGGGGTGAGTGAGAGGGTGAGGCGAGAGGGAGAGTGGGGTGAGGCGAGAGGGTGAGTGGGGTGAGTGAGAGGATGAGTGGGGTGAGGCGAGAGGGAGAGCGGAGTGAGTGAGAGGGTGAGTGGGGTGAGTGAGAGGGAGAGTGGGGCGAGTGAGAGGGTGAGTGGGGTGAGACGAGAGGGTGAGTGGGGTGAGGTGAGAGGGTGAGTGGGGTGAGGCGAGAGGGTGAGTGGCGTGAGTGAGAGGGTGAGTGGGGTGAGGTGAGAGGGTGAGTGGCGTGAGGCAAGAGGGTGAGTGGGGTGAGGCGAGAGGGAGAGTGGGGTGAGGCGAGAGGGTGAGTGGGGTGAGGCGAGAGGGAGAGTGGGGTGAGGCGAGAGGGTGAGTGGGGTGAGTGAGAGGGAGAGTGGGGTGAGTGAGAGGGAGAGTGGGGCGAGTGAGAGGGTGAGTTGGGTGAGACGAGAGGGTGAGTGGGGTAAGGTGAGAGGGTGAGTGGGGTGAGGCGAGAGGGTGAGTGGGGTGAGTGAGAGGGTGAGTGCGGTGAAGTGAGAGGGTGAGTGGGGTGAGGCGAGAGGGTGAGTGGGGTGAGGCGATAGGGAGAGTGGGGTGAGGCGAGAGGGAGAGTGGGGTGAGGCGAGAGGGTGAGTGGGGTGAGGTGAGAGGGAGTGTAGGATCAGGCGAGAGGCAGAGTGGGGAGAGGCGAGACGGTGACTGGGGTGAGGCGAGAGGGAGCGTGGGGTGAGGCAAGAGGGTGAGTGGGGTGAGGCGAGAGGGAGAGTGGGGTGAGGCAAGAGGGTGAGTTGGGTGAGGCGAGAGGGTGAGTGGGGTGAGGCGAGAGGGAGTGTGGGGTGAGGCGAGAGGGTGAGTGGGGTGAGGCGAGAGGGTGAGTGGGGTGAGGCGAGAGGGAGAGTGGGGTGAGGCGAGAGGGTGAGTGGGGTGAGTGAGAGGGTGAGTGGGGTGAGGCGAGAGGGAGAGTGGGGTGAGGCGAGAGGGTGAGTGGGTTGAGGTGAGAGGGACTGTGGGGTGAGGCGAGAGGCAGAGTGGGGTGAGGCGAGACGGTGACTGGGGTGAGGCGAGAGGGAGAGTGGGGTGAGGCGAGAGGGTGAGTGGGGTGAGGCGAGAGGGAGAGTGGGGTGAGGGGAGAGGGTGAGTGGGGTGAGGCAAGAGGGTGAGTGGGGTGAGGCAAGAGGGTGAGTGGGGTGAGGCGAGAGGGTGAGTGGGGTGAGTGAGAGGGTGAGTGGGGTGAGGTGAGAGGGAGAGTGGGGTGAGGTGAGAGGGAGAGTGGGGTGAGGTGAGAGGGTGAGTGGGGTGAGGTGAGAGTGTGAGTCGGGTGAGGCGAGAGGGAGAGTGTGGTGAGGCGAGAGGGAGAGTGGGGTGAGGCGAGAGGGTGAGTGGGGTGAGGCGAGAGGGTGAGTGGGGTGAGGCGAGAGTGTGAGTGGCGTGAGTGAGAGGGTGAGTGGGGTGAGGTGATGAGGGTGAGTGGCGTGAGGCGAGAGGGTGAGTGGGGTGAGGCGAGAGGGAGAGTGGGGTGAAGCGAGAGGGTGAGTGGGGTGAGGCGAGAGGGAGAGTGGGGTGAGGCGAGAGGGTGAGGTGGGTGAGTGAGAGGGAGAGTGGGGTGAGTGAGAGGGTGAGTGGGGTGAGGCGAGAGGGAGAGTGGGGTGAGTGAGAGCGTGAGTGGGGTGAGGCGAGCGGGAGAGTGGGGTGAGGCGAGAGGGAGAGTGGGGTGAGTGAGAGGGTGATTGGGGTGAGGCGAGAGGGAGAGTGGGGTGAGATGAGAGGGAGAGTGGGGTGAGGCGAGCGTGTGAGTAGGGTGAGGCGAGAGGGTGAGTGGGGTGAGGCGAGAGGGAGAGTGGGGTGAGGCGAGAGTCGGGGTGAGTGAGAGGGTGAGTAGGGTGAGGCGAGAGGGAGAGTGGGGTGAGTGAGAGTGTGAGTGGGGTGAGTGAGAGCGTGAGTGGGGTGAGGCGAGAGGGAGAGTGGGGTGAGTGAGAGGGAGAGTGGGGTGAGTGAGAGCGTGAGTGGGGTGAGGCGAGAGGGAGAGTGGGGTGAGGCGAGAGGGAGAGTGGGGTGTGGCGAGAGGGAGAGTGAGGTGAGTGAGAGGGTGAGTGGGGTTAGGCGAGAGGGTGAGTGGGGTGAGGCGAGAGGGAGAGTGGGGTGAGGCGAGAGGGTGAGTGGGGTGAGGCGAGAGGGAGAGTGGGGTGAGGGAGAGGGTGAGTGGGCTGAGGCGAGAGGGAGAGTGGGGTGAGGCTGAGAGGGAGTGTGGTGTGAGTGAGAGGGTGAGTGGGGTGAGGCGAGAGGGAGAGTGGGGTGAGGCGAGAGGGAGAGTGGGGTGAGGCGAGAGGGGTAAGTGGGGTGAATGAGAGGGTGAGTGGGGTGAAGCGAGAGGGTGAGTGGGGTGAGGCGAGAGGGAGAGTGGGGTGAGGCAAGAGGGAGAGTGGGGTGAGTGAGAGGGTGAGTGCGGTGCGCCAAGAGGGAGAGTGGGGTGAGGCGAGAGGGAGAGTGGGGTGGAGGGAGAGGGAGAGTCGGGTGAGGAGAGAGGGAGAGTCGGGTGAGGCGAGAGGGTGAGTGGGGTGATGCGAGAGGGTGAGTGGGGTGAGTGAGAGGGAGAGTGGGGTGAGGCGAGAGGGTGAGTGGTGTGAGGCGAGAGGGAGAGTGGGGTGAGGCGAGAGGGTGAGTGGGGTGAGTGAGAGGGTGAGTGGGGTGAGGCGAGAGGGAGAGTGGTGTGAGGTGAGAGGGTGAGTGGGATGAGGTGAGAGTGTGAGTGGGGTGAGGCGAGAGGGAGAGTGTGGTGAGGCGAGAGAGTGGGGTGAGGCGAGAGGGTGAGTGGGGTGAGGCGAGAGGGTGAGTGGGGTGAGTGAGAGGGTGAGGCGAGAGGGAGTGTGGGGTGAGGCGAGAGGGTGAGTGGGGTGAGTGAGAGGGTGAGTGGGGTGAGGCGAGAGGGGAGAGCGGAGTGAGTGAGAGGGTGAGTGGGGTGAGTGAGAGGGAGAGTGGGGCGAGTGAGAGGGTGAGTGGGGTGAGACGAGAGGGTGAGTGGGGTGAGGTGAGAGGGTGAGTGGGGTGAGGCGAGAGGGTGAGTGGCGTGAGTGAGAGGGTGAGTGGGGTGAGGTGAGAGGGTGAGTGGCGTGAGGCGAGAGGGTGAGTGGGGTGAGGCGAGAGGGAGAGTGGGGTGAGGCGAGAGGGTGAGTGGGGTGAGGCGAGAGGGAGAGTGGGGTGAGGGGAGAGAGGGTGAGTGGGGTGAGTGAGAGGGAGAGTGGGGTGAGTGAGAGGGAGAGTGGGGCGAGTGAGAGGGTGAGTTGGGTGAGACGAGAGGGTGAGAGGTGAGGGTGAGGTGAGAGGGTGAGTGGGGTGAGGCGAGGAGGGTGAGTGGGGTGAGTGAGAGGGTGAGTGCGGTGAAGTGAGAGGGTGAGTGGGGTGAGGTGAGAGGGTGAGTGGGGTGAGGCGATAGGGAGAGTGGGGTGAGGCGAGTGAGAGAGTGGGGTGAGGCGAGAGGGTGATTGGGGTGAGGTGAGAGGGAGTGTGGGGTCAGGTGAGAGGCAGAGTGGGGTGAGGCGAGACGGTGACTGGGGTGAGGCGAGAGGGAGAGTGGGGTGAGGCAAGAGGGTGAGTGGGGTGAGGCGAGAGGGAGAGTGGGGTGAGGCAAGAGGGTGAGTTGGGTGAGGCTGAGAGTGTGAGTGGGGTGAGGCGAGAGGGAGAGTGGGGTGAGGCGAGAGGGTGAGTGGGGTGAGGCGAGAGGGTGAGTGGGGTGAGGCGAGAGGGAGAGTGGGGTGAGGCGAGAGGGTGAGTGGGGTGAGTGAGAGGGTGAGCTGTGGGGTGAGGCGAGAGGGAGAGTGGGGTGAGGCGAGACGGGTGACGTGGGTGAGGCTGAGAGGGGTGAGGGAGAGTGGGGTGAGGCGAGAGGGGTGAGTGGGGTGAGGCGAGAGGGCGAGTGGGGGGGTGAGGCGAGAGGGTGAGTGGGGTGAGGCGAGAGGGC
>NC_140998.1:162169999-162260716 GCF_052327205.1 Somniosus microcephalus
AGTGACTGGGGTGAGGCGAGAGGGAGAGTGGGGTGAGGCGAGAGGGTGAGTGGGGTGAGGCGAGAGGGAGAGTGGGGTGAGGTGAGAGGGTGAGTGGGGTGAGGCGAGAGGGTGAGTGGGGTGAGGCGAGAGGGTGAGTGGGGTGAGGCGAGAGGGTGAGTGGGGTGAGGCGAGAGGGTGAGTGGGGTGAGTGAGAGGGTGAGTGGGGTGAGGTGAGAGGGAGAGTGGGGTGAGGTGAGAGGGAGAGAGGGGTGAGGTGAGAAGGTGAGTGGCGTGAGGTGAGAGTGTGAGTGGGGTGAGGCGAGAGGGAGAGTGTGGTGAGGCGAGAGGGAGAATGGGGTGAGGCGAGAGGGTGAGTGGGGTGAGGCGAGAGGGTGAGAGGGTGAGGCGAGAGGGAGAGTGGGGTGAGGCGAGAGGGTGAGTGGGGTGAGTGAGAGGGTGAGTGGGGTGAGGCGAGAGGGAGAGTGGAGTGAGTGAGAGGGTGAGTGGGGTGAGGCGAGAGGGTTAGTGGGGTGAGGCGAGATGGTGAGTGGGGTGAGGCGAGAGGGAGAGTGGGGTGAGGCGAGAGCCTGAGTGGGGTGAGTGAGAGGGTGAGTGGCGTGAGGTGAGAGGGTGAGTGGGGTGAGGCGAGAGGGAGAGTGGGGTGAGGCAAGAGGGAGAGTGGGGTGAGGCGAGAGGGAGAGTGGGGTGAGGCAAGAGGGTGAGTGGGGTGAGGCGAAAGGGTGAGTGGGGTGAGGCGAGAGGGAGACTGGGGTGAGGCGAGAGGGTGAGTGGGGTGAGGCGAGAGGGAGAGTGGGGTGAGGCGAGAGGGAGAGTGGGGTGAGGCGAGAGGGAGAGTGGGGTGAGGCGAGACGGTGAGCGAGAGCGTGAGTGGGGTGAGTGAGAGGGAGAGTGGGGCGAGTGAGAGGGTGAGTGGGGTGAGACGAGAGGGTGAGTGGGGTGAGGTGAGAGGGGTGAGGCGAGAGGGTGAGTGGCGTGAGTGAGAGGGTGAGTGGGGTGAGTTGAGAGGGTGAGTGGGGTGAGGCGAGAGGGTGAGTGGGGTGAGGCGAGAGGGAGAGTGGGGTGAGGCGAGAGGGTGAGTGGGGTGAGGCGAGAGGGAGAGTGGGGTGAGGCGAGAGCCTGATTGGGGTGAGTGAGAGGGAGAGTGGGGTGAGTGAGAGGGAGAGTGGGGCGAGTGAGAGGGTGAGTGGGGTGAGACGAGAGAGTGAGTGGGGTGAAGTGAGAGGGTGAGTGGGGTGAGGCGAGAGGGTGAGTGGGGTGAGGGAGAGGGTGAGTGGGGTGAGGCGAGAGGGTGAGTGGGGTGAGGCGAGAGGGTGTGTGGGGTGAGGCGAAAGGGAGAGTGGGGTGAGGCGAGAGGGTGAGTGGGGTGAGGCGAGAGGGAGAGTGGGGTGAGGCGAGAGGGTGAGTGGGGTGAGCGAGAGGGAGAGTGGGGTGAGGCGAGAGGGAGAGTGGGGTGAGGCGAGAGGGTGAGTGGGGTGAGGTGAGGCGAGAGGCAGAGTGGGGTGAGGCGAGACGGTGACTGGGGTGAGGCGAGAGGGAGAGTGGGTTGAGGGGAGAGGGTGAGTGGGGTGAGGCGAGAGGGTGAGTGGGGTGAGGCGAGAGGGAGAGTGGGGTGAGGCGAGAGGGTGAGTGGGGTGAGGCGAGAGGGAGAGTGGGGTGAGGCGAGAGGGTGAGTGGGGTGAGTGAGAGGGTGAGTGGGGTGAGGCGAGAGGGAGAGTGGGGTGAGGCGAGAGGGTGAGTGGGGTGAGGTGAGAGGGAGTGTAGGGTGAGGCGAGAGGCAGAGCGGGGTGAGGTGAGACGGTGACTGGGGTGAGGCGAGAGGGAGAGTGGGGTGAGGCGAGAGGGTGAGTGGGGTGAGGCGAGAGGGTGAGTGGGGTGAGGCGAGAGGGTGACTGGGGTGAGGCGAGAGGGTGAGTGGGGTGTGGCGAGAGGGAGAGTGGGGTGAGGCGAGAGGGTGAGTGGGGTGAGGTGAGAGGGAGTGTGGGGTGAGGCGAGAGGCAGAGTGGGGTGAGGCGAGACGGTGACTGGGGTGAGGCGAGAGGGAGAGTGGGGTGAGGCGAGAGGGTGAGTGGGGTGAGGCGAGAGGGAGAGTGGGGTGAGGCGAGAGGGAGAGTGGGGTGAGGCGAGAGGGTGAGTGGGGTGAGGCGAGAGGGTGAGTGGGGTGAGGCGAGAGGGAGAGTGGGGTGAGGCGAGAGGGTGAGTGGGGTGAGTGAGAGGGTGAGTGGGGTGAGGCGAGAGGGAGAGTGGGGTGAGGCGAGAGGGTGAGTGGGGTGAGGTGAGAGGGAGTGTGGGGTGAGGCGAGAGGCAGAGTGGGGTGAGGCGAGACGGTGACTGGGGTGAGGCGAGAGGGAGAGAGGGGTGAGGCGAGAGGGTGAGTGGGGTGAGGCGAGAGGGAGAGTGGGGTGAGGCGAGAGGGTGAGTGGGGTGAGGCGAGAGGGTGAGTGGGGTGAGTGAGAGGGTGAGTGGTGTGAGGTGAGAGGGAGAGTGGGGTGAGGCGAGAGGGAGAGTGGGGTGAGGTGAGAGGGTGAGTGGGGTGAGGTGAGAGTGTGAGTGGGGTGAGGCGAGAGGGAGAGTGTGCTGAGGCGAGAGGGAGAGTGGGGTGAGGCGAGAGGGTGAGTGGGATGAGGCGAGAGGGTGAGTGGGGTGAGGCGAGAGGGTGAGTGGGGTGAGTGAGAGGGTGAGGCGAGAGGGAGAGTGGGGTGAGGCGAGAGTGTGAGTGGGGTGAGTGAGAGGGTGAGTGGGGTGAGGCGAGAGGGAGAGTGGAGTGAGTGAGAGGGTGAGTGGGGTGAGGCGAGAGGGTGAGTGCGGTGAGGCGAGATGGTGAGTGGGGTGAGGCGAGAGGTTGAGTGGGGTGAGGCGAGAGGGAGAGTGGGGTGAGGCGAGAGGGTGAGTGGGGTGAGGCGAGAGGGAGAGTGTGGTGAGGCGAGAGGGAGAGTGTGGTGAGGCGAGAGGAGAGAGGAGAGTGGGTGAGTGAGAGGGTGAGTGGGGTGAGGCGAGAGGTAGAGTGGGGTGAGTGCGAGGGTGAGTGGGGTGAGGCGAGAGGGAGAGTGGGGTGAGGCGAGAGGGAGAGTGGGGTGAGGCGAGAGGGAGAGTGGGGTGAGTGAGAATGTGAGTGGGGTTAGGCGAGAGGGTGAGTGGGGTGAGGCGAGAGGGAGAGTGGGGTGAGGCGAGAGGTTGAGTGGGGTGAGGCGAAAGGGAGAGTGGGGGTGAGTGAGAGGGTGAGTGGGGTGAGGCGAGAGGGAGAGTGGGGTGAGGCGAGAGGGAGAGTGGGGTGAGTGAGAGGGTGAGTGGAGTGAGGCGAGAGGGAGAGTGGGGTGAGGCGAGAGGGAGAGTGGGGTGAGGCGCGAGGGAGAGTGGGGTGAGTGAGAGGGTGAGTGGGGTGAGGCGAGAGGGAGAGTGGGGTGAGGCGAGAGGGTGAGTAGGGTCAGGCGAGAGGGAGAGTGGGGTGAATGAGAGGGAGAGTGGGGTGAGTGAGAGGGTGAGTGGGGTGAGTGAGAGGGTGAGTGGGGTGAGGCGAGAGGGGGAGTGGGGTGAGGCGAGAGGGAGAGTTGGGTGAGGCGAGAGGTTGAGTGGGGTGAGGCGAGAGGTAGAGTGGGGTGAGGTGAGAGGGAGAGTGGGGTGAGGCGAGAGGGACAGTGGGGTGAGGCGAGAGGGAGAGTGGGGTGAGGCGAGTGGTTGAGTGGGGTGAGGCGAGAGGGAGAGCGGGGTGAGGCGAGAGGGTGAGTGGGGTGAGTGAGAGGGAGAGTGGGGTGAGTGAGAGTGTGAGTGGGGGTGAGCGAGAGGGTGAGTGGGGTGAGCGAGAGGGTGAGTGGCGTGAGGCGAGAGGGTGAGTGGGGTGAGGCGAGAGGGTGATTGGGGTGAGGCGAGAGGGTGAGTGGGGTGAGTGAGAGGGTGAGTGTGGTGAGGCGCGAGGGTGAGTGGGGTGAGGTGAGAGGGTGAGTGGGGTGAGTGAGAGGGAGAGTGGGGTGAGGCGAGAGGGAGAGTGGGGTGAGTTAGAGGGAGAGTGGGGTGAGGCGAGAGGGTGAGTGGGGTGAGGCGAGAGGGTGAGTGGGGTGAGGCGAGAGGGTGAATGGGGTGAGGCGAGAGGGAGAGTGCGGTGAGGCGAGAGGGTGAGTGGGGTGAGGTGAGAGGGTGAGTGGGGTGAGGGGAGAGGGTGAGTGGAGTGAGGCGAGAGGGTGAGTGGACTGAGGCGAGAGGGTGAGTGGGGTGAGGCGAGACGGTGAGTGGCGTGAGGCGAGAGGGTGAGTGGAATGAGGCGAGAGGGTGAGTGGGGTGAGGGGAGAGGGAGAGTGGGGTGAGGCGAGAGGGTGAGTGGGGTGAGGCGAGAGGGTGAGTGGGGTGAGGCGAGAGGCTGAGTGGGGTGAGGCGAGAGGGTGAGTGGGGTGAGGTGAGAGGGTGAGTGGGGTGAGGGGAGAGGGTGAGTGGAGTGAGGCGAGAGGGTGAGTGGACTGAGGCGAGAGGGTGAGTGGGGTGAGGCGAGACGGTGAGTGGGGTGAGGCGAGAGGGTGAGTGGAATGAGGCGAGAGGGTGAGTGGGGTGAGGCGAGAGGGAGAGTGGGGTGAGGCGAGAGGGAGAGTGGGGTGAGGCGAGAGGGTGAGCGCAGTGAGGCGAGAGCCTGAGTGGGGTGAGGTGAGAGGGTGAGTGGGGTGAGGTGAGAGGGTGAGTGGTGTGAGGTGAGAGGGTGAGTGGGGTGAGTCGAGAGGGAGAGTGGGGTGAGGTGAGAGGGAGAGTGGGGTGAGTGAGAGGGTGAGTGGGGTGAAGTGAGAGGGTGAGTGGGGTGAGGCGAGAGGGTGAGTGGGGTGAGGCGAGAGGGAGAGTGGGATGAGGTGAGAGGGTGAGAGGGGTGAGGCGAGAGGGTGAGTGGGGTGAGGCGAGAGGGTGAGTGGGGTGAATTGAGAGGGTGAGTGGGGTGAGGCGAGAGGGACAGTGGGGTGAGTGAGAGGGTGAGTGGGGTGAGGCGAGAGGGTGAGTGGGGTGAGGCGAGAGGGAGAGTGGGGTGAGGCGTGAGGGTGAGTGGGGTGAGGCGAGAGGGTGAGTGGGGTGAGGCGAGAGGGTGAGTGGGGTGAGGCGAGAGGGTGAGTGGGGTAAGGCGAGAGGAAGAGTGGAGTGAGGCGAGAGGGAAAGTGGGTTGAGTGAGAGGGTGAGTGTGGTGAGGCGAGAGGGAGAGTGGGGTGAGGCGAGAGGGTGAGTGGGGTGAGGCGAGAGGGAGAGTGGGATGAGGCGAGAGGGAGAGTGGGGTGAGGTGAGAGGGTGATTGGGGTGAGTGAGAGGGTGAGTGGGGTGAGTGAGAGGGTGAGTGGGGTGAGGGAGAGGGTGAGTGGGGTGATGCGAGAGGGAGAGTGGGGTGAGGGGAGAGGGTGAGTTAGGTGAGGCGAGAGGGAGAGTGGGGCGAGGCGAGAGGGTGAGTGGGGTGAGGCGAGAGGGTGAGTGGGGTGAGGCGAGAGGGTGAGTGGGGTGAGGCGAGAGGGTGAGTGGGGTGAGGCGAGAGGGTGAGTGGGGTGAGTGAGAGGGTGAGTGGGGTGAGGGAGAGGGTGAGTGGGGTGAGTGAGAGGGTGAGTGGGGTGAGGGAGAGGGTGAGTGGGGTGAGGCGACAGGGAGAGTGGGGTGAGGTGAGAGCGTGAGTGGGGTGAGGTGAGAGGGTGAGTTAGGTGAGGCGAGAGGGAGAGTGGGGCGAGGCGAGAGGGTGAGTGGGGTGAGGCGAGAGGGTGAGTGGGGTGAGGCGAGAGGGTGAGTGGTGTGAGGCGAGAGGGTGAGTGGGGTGAGTGTGAGGGTGAGTGGGGTGAGGCGAGAGGGAGAGTGGAGTGAGTGAGAGGGTGAGTGGGGTGAGGCGAGAGGGTGAGTGGGGTGAGACGAGAGGGAGGGTGGGGTGAGGCGAGAGCCTGAGTGGGGTGAGTGAGAGGGTGAGTGGGGTGAGGTGAGAGGGTGAGTGGGGTGAGGCGAGAGGGTGAGTGGGGTGAGGCGAGAGGGAGAGTGGGGTGAGGCGAGAGGGAGAGTGGGGTGAGTGAGAGGGTGAGTGGGGTGAGGCGAGAGGGAGAGTGGGGTGAGTGAGAGGATGAGTGGGGTGAGGCGAGAGGGAGAGTGGGGTGAGGCGAGAGGGAGAGTGGGGTGAGGCGACAGGGAGAGTGGGGTGAGTGAGAGGGTGAGTGGGGTGAGGCGAGAGGGAGAGTGGGGTGAGTGAGAGGGTGAGTGGGGTGAGGTGAGAGGGTGAGTGGGGTGAGGCGAGACGGTGAGTGGGGTGAGGCGAGAGGGTGAGTGGAATGAGGCGAGAGGGTGAGTGGGGTGAGGCGAGAGGGAGAGTGGGGTGAGGCGAGAGGGAGA
Source organism: Somniosus microcephalus (assembly GCF_052327205.1). Classification (NCBI taxonomy): domain Eukaryota; kingdom Metazoa; phylum Chordata; class Chondrichthyes; order Squaliformes; family Somniosidae; genus Somniosus; species Somniosus microcephalus. Next base: position 162,176,318 of record NC_140998.1, read on the forward strand.
GTGGGGTGAGGCGAGAGGGTGAGCGGAGTGAGGCGAGAGCCTGAGTGGGGTGAGGTGAGAGGGTGAGTGGGGTGAGGTGAGACGGTGAGTGGGGTGAGGTGAGAGGGTGAGTGGGGTGAGTCGAGAGGGAGAGTGGGGTGAGGTGAGAGGGAGAGTGGGGTGAGTGAGAGGGTGAGTGGGGTGAAGTGAGAGGGTGAGTGGGGTGAGGCGAGAGGGTGAGTGGGGTGAGGCGAGAGGGAGAGTGGGATGAGGTGAGAGGGAGAGTGGGATGAGGTGAGAGGGTGAGAGGGGTGAGGCGAGAGGGTGAGTGGGGTGAGGCGAGAGGGTGAGTGGGGTGAATTGAGAGGGTGAGTGGCGTGAGGCGAGAGGGACAGTGGGGTGAGCGAGAGGGTGAGTGGGGTGAGGCGAGAGGGTGAGTGGGGTGAGGTGAGAGGGAGAGTGGGGTGAGGCGAGAGGGTGAGTGGGGTGAGGCGAGAGGGTGAGTGGGGTGAGGCGAGAGGGTGAGTGGGGTGAGGCGAGAGGGTGAGTGGGGTAAGGCGAGAGGAAGAGTGGAGTGAGGCGAGAGGGAAAGTGGGTTGAGTGAGAGGGTGAGTGGGGTGAGGCGAGAGGGAGAGTGGGGTGAGGCGAGAGGGTGAGTGGGGTGAGGCGAGAGGGAGAGTGGGATGAGGCGAGAGGGAGAGTGGGGTGAGGTGAGAGGGTGATTGGGGTGAGTGAGAGGGTGAGTGGGGTGAGTGAGAGGGTGAGTGGGGTGAGGGAGAGGGTGAGTGGGGTGATGCGAGAGGGAGAGTGGGGTGAGGTGAGAGGGTGAGTTAGGTGAGGCGAGAGGGAGAGTGGGGCGAGGCGAGAGGGTGAGTGGGGTGAGGCGAGAGGGTGAGTGGGGTGAGGCGAGAGGGTGAGTGGGGTGAGGCGAGAGGGTGAGTGGGGTGAGTGAGAGGGTGAGTGGGGTGAGGGAGAGGGTGAGTGTGGTGAGTGAGAGGGTGAGTGGGGTGAGGGAGAGGGTGAGTGGGGTGAGGCGACAGGGAGAGTGGGGTGAGGTGAGAGCGTGAGTGGGGTGAGGTGAGAGGGTGAGTTAGGTGAGGCGAGAGGGAGAGTGGGGCGAGGCGAGAGGGTGAGTGGGGTGAGGCGAGAGGGTGAGTGGGGTGAGGCGAGAGGGTGAGTGGTGTGAGGCGAGAGGGTGAGTGGGGTGAGTGTGAGGGTGAGTGGGGTGAGGCGAGAGGGAGAGTGGAGTGAGTGAGAGGGTGAGTGGGGTGAGGCGAGAGGGTGAGTGGGGTGAGACGAGAGGGAGGGTGGGGTGAGGCGAGAGCCTGAGTGGGGTGAGTGAGAGGGTGAGTGGGGTGAGGCGAGAGGGTGAGTGGGGTGAGGCGAGAGGGAGAGTGGGGTGAGGCGAGAGGGAGAGTGGGGTGAGTGAGAGGGTGAGTGGGGTGAGGCGAGAGGGAGAGTGGGGTGAGTGAGAGGATGAGTGGGGTGAGGCGAGAGGGAGAGTGGGGTGAGGCGAGAGGGAGAGTGGGGTGAGGCGACAGGGAGAGTGGGGTGAGTGAGAGGGTGAGTGGGGTGAGGCGAGAGGGAGAGTGGGGTGAGTGAGAGGGTGAGTGGGGTGAGGTGAGAGGGTGAGTGGAGTGAGGCGAGAGGGAGCGTGGGGTGAATGAGAGGGAGAGTGGGGTGAGTGAGAGGGTGAGTGGGGCAAGTGAGAGGGTGAGTGGGGTGAGGCGGGAGTGGGGTGAGGCGAGAGGAAGAGTGGGGTGAGGCGAGAGGGTGAGTGGGGTGAGGCGAGAGGCTGAGTGGGGTGAGGTGAGAGGGTGAGTGGGGTGAGTGAGAGGGAGAGTTGTGTGAGGCGAGAGGGAGAGTGGGGTGAGGCGAGTGGGTGAGCGGGGTGAGGCGAGAGGGAGAGTGGGGTGACGCGAGAGGGTGAGTGGGGTGAGTGAGAGTCTGGTGAGTGAGGGGGTGAGTGGGGTGAGTGAGAGGGTGAGTGGGGTGAGGCGAGAGGGTGAGTGGGGTGAGGCGAGAGGGTGAGTGGGGTGAGGCGAGAGGATGAGTGGGGTGAGGCGAGAGGGTGAGTGGGGTGAGGCGAGAGGGTGAGTGGGGTGAGTGAGAGGGAGAGTGGGGTGAGGCGAGAGGGTGAGTGGGGTGAGTGAGAGGGAGAGTGGGGTGAGGCGAGAGGGTGAGTGGGGTGAGGCGAGAGGGTGAGTGGGGTGAGGCGAGAGGGTGAGTGTGGTGAGGCGAGAGGGAGAGTGGGGTGAGGCGAGAGGGAGAGTGGGGTGAGGCGAGAGGGTGAGTGGAATGAGGCGAGAGGGTGAGTGGGGTGAGGCGAGAGGTTGAGTGGGGTGAGGCGAGAGGGAGAGTGGGGTGGGGCGAGAGGGAGAGTGGGGTGAGGCGAGAGGGTGAGTGGGGTGAGGCGAGAGGGAGAGTGGGGTGAGGCGAGAAGGAGAGTGGGGTGAGGGGAGAGGGAGAGTGGGGTGAGGCGAGAGGGTGAGTGGGGTGAGTCGAGAGGGTGAGTGGGGTGAGGCGAGAGGGTGAGTGGGGTGAGGCGAGAGGGTGAGTGGGGTGAGTGAGATGGGGAGTGGGGTGAGGCGAGAGGGAGAGTAGGGTGAGGCGAGAGGGAGAGTGGGGTGAGGCGACAGGGTGAGTGGGGTGAGGCGAGAGGGAGAGTGGGGTGAGGCGCACTTTATATCCCTCCAATCGATTCCCCGTACTTTAAAGAGGACACCTTCTCCAACATGGAGGGGGAAATTATCCAATACCAGGCCCAGGGGAACGTGTTGATCTGTGGGGACCTCAATTCAAGAACGGGCGAAGAACCAGACTTCACCAATAATCAGGGAAACAATTACGTTTTCGGGAATAACCACTTTGACATCCCTTCCCTTCCATACAGGCATAACTGCGACAAGCAGTCAAATACCAACGGAAAACAGCTACTACAGCTCTGTCGAAACCTGAGTCTGTCCATTGTCAATGGTAGGTTCATAGGAGACCTCCTAGGAAGATCGACCTATTGCTCACCTCTTGGCTGCAGCACAGTAGACTATATGATTACAGACTTAGACCCATCCTCTTTCAGAGCATTCACAGTCAAACCACAAACAACACTGTCAGATCACAGTCAAATTACTATGTTCCTCAAAAAGACAGAAACAAACAACATAGAAACACAACCCAGTAAACTGTACAACACCAAAAAATCGTACAGATGGGCCAAAAACGACACGGAAAAATACCAGAAAACAATTAGCAATGCATCAACTCAAGCTCTCTTAGACACCTTTCTGGATAACATATACACTCACAATAAAGAAGGCGTAAACCGGGCAGTTAGTAAACTAAACAATATTTTTGATAATTTGGCAACAAATGCAAACTTGAAAGCTCGCAAGAACAAACCCAAAACAAAAAACTATGAAAAATGGTTTGACCGAGATTGCCATAACATGAGGAAAAAACTTAGAAAAATATCAAACCAAAAACACAGACATCCAGAAAACGAGGAACTACGCCTTACTTATTGTCAGACACTAACACAATACAGAAACACACTCAGAACCAAAAAAGAGCAATATATTAAGAATACACTCAGCTCCATGGAGGAATCCATTGATTCCAATTGTTTCTGGGAAAACTTGAAAACACTACACAAAAAACAACACGACGATTTGGCCATTCAAAATGGGGACACATGGGTAAACCACTTTGAAAAATTATACCAGAAAAACACACTAAGACCAGAGCAACACCAAATATGCAAAAAACTGGAAAAGCTAGAAATGGCCATAAAAGATAACCAAAACCCGCTAGACGCCATAATAACAGAAAAAGAACTTCTTGAAAAACTCAAGGACCTGCGACCAGGAAAAGCCTGCGGGACAGACGGCATACTAAACGAGATGATTAAATACACAGACAACAAAATGAAACTGGCTATCCTAAAACTCTTCAACTTGGTTCTGAGTGTCGGTTATTTCCCTGATATCTGGAACAAAGGACTCATAACGCCCATATACAAAAGTGGGGACAAAATCGACCCAAACAACTATCGAGGCATCTGTGTAAGCAGTAACCTGGGGAAGGTATTCTGTAGCATCATAAACAAAAGACTTATAAACTTCCTTGAGGAGCACAATGTCTTGAGTAAAAGCCAAATTGGATTCCTGCCAAACTATAGAACATCCGATCATATCTTCACCCTACAGACCCTAATTGACAAACACGTTCACCATAACAAAAGCAAAATCTACGCATGCTTTGTAGATTTCCAGAAGGCTTTCGACTCCATCTGGCATGACGGTTTATTCCTGAAACTTATCGAAAGCGGGGTAGGAGGGAAAACATATGATGTAATTAAATCAATGTATACTAACAACAAATGTGCAGTTAAAATTGGAGACAAACAAACAAAATACTTCCCACAGGGGCGGGGGGGTGACGCAGGGCTCGCCAATCTCACCGACACTCTTTAATATTTACATAAATGGATTGGCAAAACTACTTGAACAATCTACAGCACCCGGCCTCACCCTATATGAATCCAAGGTTAAATTCCTCCTCTATGCAGACGACCTGGTTCTGCTGTCACCTACTAAAGAGGGGCTACAGCAGAACCTGGACCTGCTGGAGTCATACTGCCAGACTTGGGCCCTGACAATAAATCACCAAAAAACCAAAGTCCTTGTGTTCCAGCAAAGATCCAAACATCAGGGACCCAAAATAAATTTCACAGTAGGAACAACCAAAATTGAACAAACCACTAACTACACATACTTGGGCTTAAAAATCAGTTCTACGGGAAACTTCAAACTGGCTGTGAATGAACTGAAAGAGAAAGCAAGAAGGGCTTTCTATGCCATCAAAAAATCAATCCAAATAGAAATCCCAATTAGCATTTGGCTCAAAATTTTCAAATCAGTAATTCAACCAATTGCACTCTATGGCAGTGAGGTATGGGGACCGCTAACTCAACAAGAATTTGCAAAATGGGACAAACACCCAATTGAGATCCTACATGCAGAATTCTGTAAAAGTATCCTCCGGACTCAAAGGAAAACAGTAAACAATGCATGCAGGGCGGAACTAGGCCAATATCCATTAATAATCACTATCCAAAAAAGAGCCACCAAATTTTGGAATCACCTACAAATGAGCAAGCCCCAATGCTATCACTACGACGCCCTGAAATGCCAAGAGCTGACCATAAAGAAGAATACCCTCAGTCAACTAGTCCTGGGACTCAGTGAAGTAACTACTAACAATACTAACAATAACCAGCCCCAGGACAGTGACAGGGTAACACAAAGAATTCGACCCAACACAATCGTCGCTAAGCAAAAGGAAAAATATCTGACATATTGGGCAGAAACAACAAAAACCCAAAGCAAACTCAATTGCTACTTGGCCCTAAACAAACAATACAACATAGCTGATTACCTGACCATGGTAAAGGATAACAAACTGAGAAGAACCTTGACAAGGTACAGACTTAGCGAACATAGCCTCGCGATCGAAAAAGGCAGACACAGGCAGACCAGGCTGCCAAGAGAAGACAGGATATGCTCTCACTGCAGTCAGGGAGTAGTGGAGACAGAGATGCACTTCCTCACAGCCTGCGGAAAATATCAGGGCATCAGGGAGAATTTCGACCAAAAATTCTCACAAATATGCCCTGATTTCAGAAATCTGAATGACAACCAAAAACTCCCATTCCTACTGGGAGAGGAGAGAAGCTGTGTAACACTGGCGGCACACTATGTCACAGCTTGCCATGAACAGAGGGACAACCAGTAAACGAAGAAAAGAATATATATAAACAATGCGAATGTATATTTATACACTCAGGGATATACCTGTTTATACACTGTATGAATAGAACTGCGTTTATGTGCGAAACCATAAATGTATTTTGATGCTTTGGCAACATATGATGTAACTTATCATGCCAATAAAGCGATTTGAATTGTGAATTGTGAATTGTGAGTGGGGTGAGTGAGAGTGTGAGTGGGGTGAGGCGAGAGGGAGAGTGGGGTGAGGCGAGAGCGTGAGTGGGGTGAGGTGAGACGGAGTGTGGGGTGAGGCGAGAGGCAGAGTGGGGTGAGGCGAGACGGTGACTGGGGTGAGGCGAGAGGGAGAGTGGGGTGAGGCGAGAGGGTGAGTGGGGTGAGGCGAGAGGGAGAGTGGGGTGAGGTGAGAGGGTGAGTGGGGTGAGGCGAGAGGGAGAGTGGGGTGAGGCGAGAGGGAGAGTGGGGTGAGGCGGGAGGGTGAGTGGGGTGAGGCGAGAGGGTGAGTGGGGTGAGGCGAGAGGGTGAGTGGGGTGAGGCGAGAGGGAGAGTGGGGTGAGGCGAGAGGGAGAGTGGGGTGAGTGAGAGGGTGAGTGAGGTGAGGCAAGAGGGTGAGTGGGGTGAGGCAAGAGGGAGAGTGAGGTGAGGCGAGAGGGTGAGTGGGGTGAGGCGAGAGGGTGGGTGGGGTGAGGCAAGAGGGAGAATGGGGTGAGGCGAGAGGGTGAGTGGGGTGAGGCGAGAGGGAGAGTGGGGTGAGGCGAGAGGGAGAGTGGGGTGAGTTGAGAGGGTGAGTGGGGAGAGGCGAGAGGGTGAGTGGGGTGAGGCGAGAGGGAGAGTGGGGTGAGGCGAGAGGGAGAGTGGGATGAGGCGAGAGGGAGAGTGCAGTGAGTGAGAGCGAGAGTGGGTTGAGGTGAGAACCTGAGTGAAATGAGGCGAGAGGGTGAGAGAGGATGAGGCGAGAGGGTGAGTGGGGAGAGGCGAGAGGGTGAGTGGGGTGAGGCGAGAGGGAGAGTGGCGTGAGGTGAGAGGGTGAGGCGAGAGGGAGAGTGGGGTGAGGTGAGAGGGTGAGGCGAGTGGGAGTGGGGTGAGACGAGAGGGTGAGTGGGGTGAGGCGAGAGGGTGAGTGGGGTGAGGCGAGAGGGTGAGTGGGGTGAGGCGAGAGGGTGAGTGGGGTGAGGCGAGAGGGTGAGTGGGGTGAGGCGAGAGGGAGAGTGGGGTGAGGCGAGAGGGAGAGTGGGGTGAGGCGAGAGGGAGAGTGGGGTGAGGCGAGAGGGTGAGTGGGGTGAGGCGAGAGGGTTAGTGGGGTGAGGCGAGAGGGTGAGTGGGGTGAGGCGAGTGGGTGAGTGGGGTGAGGCATGAGGTTGAGTGGGGTGAGGCGAGAGGGTGAGTGGGGTGAGGCGAGAGGGTGAGTGGGTTGAGGCGAGAGGGAGAGTGGGGTGAGGCGCGAGGGAGAGTGGGGTGAGGCGAGAGGGTGAGTGGGGTGAGGTGAGAGGGAGAGTGGAGTGAGGCGAGAGGGTGAGTGGGGTGAGGTGAGAGGGAGAGTGTGGTGAGTGAGAGGGAGAGTGGGGTGAGGCGAGAGGGTGAGTGGGGTGAGGCGAGATGGAGCGTGGGGTGAGGCGAGAGGGTGAGTGGGGTGAGGCGAGAGGGTGAGTGGGGTGAGGCGAGAGTGAGAGTGGGGTGAGGCGAGAGGTGAGTGGGGTGAGGCGAGAGGGTGAGTGGGGTGAGGCGAGAGTGAGAGTGGGGTGAGGCGAGAGGGTGAGTGGGGTGAGGCGAGAGGGTGAGTGGGGTGAGGCGAGAGGGTGAGTGGGGTGAGGCGAGAGGGTGAGTGGGGTGAGGCGACAGGGAGAGTGGGGTGAGGCGAGAGGGTGAGTGGGGTGAGGCGAGAGGGTGAGTGGGGTGAGGCGAGAGGGTGAGTGGGGTGAGGCGAGAGGGTGAGTGGGGTGAGGCGAGAGGGAGAGTGGGGTGAGGCGAGAGGGTGAGTTGGGTGAGGCGAGAGGGAGTGTGGGGTGAGTGTGAGGGAGAGTGTGGTGAGGCGAGAGGGTGAGTGGGTTAAGGCGAGAGGGTGAGTGGGGTGAGGCGAGAGGGTGAGTGGGGTGAGGCGAGAGGGTGAGTGGAGTGAGGCGAGAGGGTGAGTGGGTTGAGGCGAGAGGGTGAGTGGGGTGAGGGGAGAGGGAGAGTGGGGTGAGGCGAGAGGGTGAGTGGGGTGAGGCGAGAGGGAGACTGGGGTGAGGCGAGAGGGAGAGTGGGGTGAGGCGAGAGGGTGAGTGGGGTGAGGTGAGAGGGTGAGTGGGGTGAGGCGAGAGCCTGAGTGGGGTGAGTGAGAGGGTGAGTGGGGTGAGGTGAGAGAATGAGTTGGGGTGGGCGAGATGGTTACTGTGGTGTGTGAGAGGGAGGGTGGGTTGAGGCGAGAGGGTGAGTGGGGTGAGGCGAGTGGGTGAGTGGGGTGATGTGTGAGGGTGAGTGGGGTGAGGCGAGAGGGTGAGTGGGGTGAGGCGAGAGGGTGTGTGGGCTGAGGCGAGTGGGTGAGTGGGGTGAGGCGAGAGGGTGAGTGGGGTGAGGCGAGAGGGAGAGCGGGGTGAGTGAGAGGGTCAGTGGGGTGTGGCGAGAGGGTGAGTGGGGTGAGGTGAGAGGGAGAGTGGAGTGAGGTGAGAGGGTGAGTGGGGTGAGGTGAGAGGGAGAGTGTGGTGAGTGAGAGGGAGAGTGGGGTGAGGCGAGAGGGTGAGTGGGGTGAGGCGAGATGGAGCGTGGGGTGAGGCGAGAGGGTGAGTGGGGTGAGGCGAGAGGGTGAGTGGGGTGAGGCGAGAGTGAGAGTGGGGTGAGGCGAGAGGTGAGTGGGGTGAGGCGAGAGGGTGAGTGGGGTGAGGCGAGAGTGAGAGTGGGGTGAGGCGAGAGGGAGAGTGGGGTGAGGCGAGAGGGTGAGTGGGGTGAGGCGAGAGGGTGAGTGGGGTGAGTGAGAGGGTGAGTGGGGTGAGGTGAGAGGGAGAGTGGGGTGAGGTGAGAGGTCGAGTGGGGTGAGGCGAGAAGGTGAGTGGGGTGAGGCGAGATGGTGAGTGGGGTGAGGCGAGAGGGAGAGTGGGGTGAAGGGAGAGGGAGAGTGGGGTGAGGCGAGAGGGTGAGTGGGGTGAGTGAGAGGGTGAGTGGGGTGAGGCGAGAGGGAGAGTGGGGTGAGGCAAGAGGGTGAGTGGTGTGAGGCGACAGGGTGAGTGGGGTGAGGCGAGAGGGTGAGTGGGGTGAGGCGAGAGGTAGAGTGGGGTGGGGCGAGAGGGAGAGTGGGGTGAGGCGAGAGGGAGAGTGGGCTGAGGCGAGAGGGTGAGTGGGGTGAGGCGACAGGGTGAGTGGGGTGAGGCGAGAGGGAGAGTGGGGTGAGGCGAGAGGGAGAGTGGGGTGAGGTGACAGGGTGAGTGGGGTGAGGCGAGAGGGAGAGTGGGGTGAGGCGAGAGGGAGAGTGGGGTGAGGCGAGAGGGAGAGTGGGATGAGGCGAGAGAGAGAGTGCAGTGAGTGAGAGCGAGAGTGGGTTGAGGTGAGAACCTGAGTGAAATGAGGCAAGAGGGTGAGAGAGGATGAGGCGAGAGGGTGAGTGGGGAGAGGCGAGAGGGTGAGTGGGGTGAGGCGAGAGGGAGAGTGGTGTGAGGTGAGAGGGTGAGGCGAGAGGGAGAGTGGGGTGAGGTCAGAGGGTGAGGCGAGTGGGAGAGTGGGGTGAGATGAGAGGGTGAGTGGGGTGAGGCGAGAGGGTGAGTGGGGTGAGGCGAGAGGGTGAGTGGGGTGAGGCGAGAGGGTGAGTGGGGTGAGGCGAGAGGGTGAGTGGGGTGAGGCGAGAGGGTGAGTGGGGTGAGGCGAGAGGGAGAGTGGGGTGAGGCGAGAGGGAGAGTGGGGTGAGGCGAGAGGGAGAGTGGGGTGAGGCGAGAGGGTGAGTGGGGTGAGGCGAGAGGGTTAGTGGGGTGAGGCGAGAGGGTGAGTGGGGTGAGGCGAGTGGGTGAGTGGGGTGAGGCGTGAGGGTGAGTGGGGTGAGGCGAGAGGGTGAGTGGGGTGAGGCGAGAGGGTGAGTGGGTTGAGGCGAGAGGGAGAGTGCGGTGAGGCGAGAGGGAGAGTGGGGTGAGGCGAGAGGGAGAGTGGGGTGAGGCGAGAGGGTGAGTGGGGTGAGGCGAGAGGGTGAGTGGGGTGAGGCGAGAGGGTGAGTGGGGTGAGGCGAGAGGGTGAGTGGGGTGAGGCGAGAGGGAGAGTGGGGTGAGGCGAGAGGGAGAGTGGGGTGAGGCGAGAGCGTGAGTGGGGTGAGGCGAGAGGGTGAGTGGGGTGAGGCGAGAGGGTGAGTGGGGTGAGGCGAGAGGTTGAGTGGGGTGAGGCGAGAGGGAGAGTGGGGTGAGGCGAGAGGGTGAGTGGGGTGAGGCGAGATGGAGTGTGGGGTGAGTGTGAGGGAGAGTGGGGTGAGGCGAGAGCGTGAGTGGGTTAAGGCGAGAGGGTGAGTGGGGTGAGGCGAGAGGGTGAATGGGGTGAGGCGAGAGGGTGAGTGGAGTGAGGCGAGACGGTGAGTGGGTTGAGGCGAGAGGGTGAGTGGGGTGAGGGGAGAGGGAGAGTGGGGTGAGGCGAGAGGGTGAGTGGGGTGAGGCGAGAGGGTGAGTGGGGTGAGGCGAGAGTGAGAGTGGGGTGAGGCGAGAGGGTGAGTGGGGTGAGGCGAGAGCGGGAGTGAATGAGGCGAGAGGGTGAGTGGGGTGAGTGAGAGGGTGAGTGGGGTGAGGTGAGAGGGTGAGTGGGGTGAGGCGAGAGGGAGAGTGGGGTGAGATGAGAGGGTGAGTGGGGTGAGGCGAGAGCCTGAGTGGGGTGAGGCGAGTGGGTGAGTGGGGTGAGGCGAGAGGGTGAATGGGGTTAGGCGAGAGGGTAAGTGGGGTGAGGCGAGAGGGAGAGTGGGGTGAGGCGAGAGGGTGAGTGGAGTGAGGCGAGAGGGTGAGTGGGGTGAGGCGAGAGGGAGAGTGGGGTGAGTGAGAGGGTTCGTGGGGTGAGGCGAGAGGGAGAGTGGGGTGAGGCGAGAGGGTGAGTAGGGTGAGGCGAGAGGGAGAGTGCGGTGAGTGAGAGGGAGAGTGGGGTGAGGCGAGAGGGTGAGTGGAGTGAGGCGAGACGGAGCGCGGGGTGAGGCGAGAGGGTGAGTGGGGTGAGGCGAGAGGGTGAGTGGGGTGAGGGGAGAGTGAGAGTGGGGTGAGGCGAGAGGGTGAGTGGGGTGAGTGAGAGGGTGAGTGGGGTGAGGTGAGAGGGAGAGTGGGGTGAGGTGAGAGGGAGAGTGGGGTGAGGGGTGGGGGTGTGTGTGGTGAGGCGAGAGGGTGAGTGGGGTGAGGCGAGAGGTTGAGTGGGGTGAGGCGAGAGGGAGAGTGGGGTGAGGTGAGAGGATGAGTGGGGTGAGGCGAGAGGGAGAATGGGGTGAGGCGAGAGGGAGATTGGGGTCAGGCGAGAGGGAGAGTGGGATGAGGCGAGAGGGTGAGCGGGGTGAGTGAGAGGGAGAGTGGGGTGAGGCGAGAGCCTGCGTGAGGTGAGACGAGAGGGTGAGTGAGGATGAGGCGAGAGGGTGAGTGGGGAGAGGCGAGAGGGTGAGTGGGGTGAGGAGAGAGGGAGGGTGGGGTGAGGTGAGAGGGTGAGGCGAGATGGAGAGTGGGGTGAGGTGAGAGGGTGAGGCGAGAGGGAGAGTGGGGTGAGGCGAGAGGGTGAGTGGGGTGAGGCGAGAGGGTGAGTGGGGTGAGGCGAGAGGGTGAGTGGGGTGAGGCGAGAGGGTGAGTGGGGTGAGGCGAGAGGGTGAGTGGGGTGAGGCGAGAGGGTGAGTGGGGTGAGGCGAGAGGGAGAGTGGGGTGAGGCGAGAGGGAGAGTGGGGTGAGGCGAGAGGGAGAGTGGGGTGAGGCGAGAGGGTGAGTGGGGTGAGGCGAGAGGGCGAGTGGGGTGAGGCGAGAGGGTGAGTGGGGTGAGGCGTGAGGGTGAGTGGGGTGAGGCGAGAGGGTGAGTGGGGTGTGGCGAGAGGGTGAGTGGGGTGAGGCGAGAGGGTGAGTGGGGTGAGGCGAGAGGGTGAGTGGGGTGAGGCGAGAGGGTGAGTGGGGTGAGGCGAGAGGGTGAGTGGGGTGAGGCGAGAGGGAGAGTGGGGTGAGTGAGAGGGTGAGTGGGATGAGGCGAGAGGGAGAGTGGGGTGAGGTGAGAGGGTGAGTGGGGTGAGGCGAGAGGGAGAATGCGGTGAGTGAGAGGGAGAGTGGGGTGAGGCGAGAGGATGAGTGGGGTGAGGCGAGACGGAGCGTGGGTTGAGGCGAGAGGGTGAGTGGGGTGAGGCGAGAGGGTGAGTGGGGTGAGGCGAGAGTGAGAGTGGGGTGAGGCGAGAGGGTGAGTGGGGTGAGGCGAGAGGGTGAGTGGGGTGAGGCGAGAGTGAGAGTGGGGTGAGGCGAGAGGGTGAGTGGGGTGAGTGAGAGGGTGAGTGGGGTGAGGTGAGAGGGAGAGTGGGGTGAGGTGAGAGGGAGAGTGGGGTGAGGTGAGATGGTGAGTGGGGTGAGGCGAGAGTGAGAGTGGGGTGAGGCGAGAGTGAGAGTGGGGTGAGGCGAGAGGGTGAGTGGGGTGAGGCGAGAGGGTGAGTGGGGTGAGGCGAGAGTGAGAGTGGGGTGAGGCGAGAGGGTGAGTGGGGTGAGTGAGAGGGTGAGTGGGGTGAGGTGAGAGGGAGAGTGGGGTGAGTGAGAGGGAGAGTGGGGTGAGGCGATAGGGAGAGAGGGGTGAGGTGAGAGGGAGAGTGGGGTGAGGTGAGAGGGTGAGTGGGGAGAGGCGAGAGGGTGAGTGGGGTGAGGCGAGAGGGTGAGTGGGGTGAGGCGAGAGGGTGAGTGGGGTGAGGCGAGAGGGTGAGTGGGATGAGGTGAGAGGGTGAGGCGAGAGGGTGAGTGGTGTGAGGCGAGAGGGTGAGTGGGGTGAGTCGAGAGGGTGAGTGGGGTGAGGCGAGAGGGTGAGTGGGGTGAGGCGAGAGGATGAGTGGGGTGAGGCGAGAGGGTGAGTGGGGTGAGGCGAGAGGGAGAGTGGGGTGAGTGAGAGGGTGAGTGGGGTGAGGCGAGAGGGTGAGTGGGGTGAGGCGAGAGGGAGAGTGGGGTGAGGCGAGAGGGTGAGTGCGGTGAGGCGAGCGGGAGAGTGCGGTGAGTGAGAGGGAGAGTGGGGTGAGGCGAGAGGGTGAGTGGGGTGAGGCGAGACGGAGCGTGGGTTGAGGCGAGAGGGTGAGTGGGGTGAGGCGAGAGGGTGAGTGGGGTGAGGCGAGAGTGAGAGTGGGGTGAGGCGAGAGTGAGAGTGGGGTGAGGCGAGAGGCTGAGTGGGGTGAGGCGAGAGGGTGAGTGGGGTGAGGCGAGAGTGAGAGTGGGGTGAGGCGAGAGGGTGAGTGGGGTGAGTGAGAGGGTGAGTGGGGTGAGGTGAGAGGGAGAGTGGGGTGAGGTGAGAGGGTGAGTGGGGTGAGGCGAGAGTGAGAGTGGAGTGAGGCGAGAGGGTGAGTGGGGTGAGGCGAGAGGGTGAGTGGGGTGAGGCGAGAGTGAGAGTGGGGTGAGGCGAGAGGCTGAGTGGGGTGAGTGAGAGGGAGAGAGGGGTGAGGTGAGAGGGAGAGTGGGGTGAGGTGAGAGGGTGAGTGGGGAGAGGCGAGAGGGTGAGTGGGGTGAGGCGAGAGGGTGAGTGTGGTGAGGCGAGAGGGTGAGTGGGGTGAGGCGAGAGGGTGAGTGGGGTGAGGTGAGAGGGTGAGGCGAGAGGGTGAGTGGTGTGAGGCGAGAGGGTGAGTGGGGTGAGTCGAGAGGGAGAGTGGGGTGAGGCGAGAGGGGGAGTGGGGTGAGGCGAGAGGGTGAGTGGGGTGAGGCGAGAGGGAGAGTGCGGTGAGTGAGAGGGAGAGTGGGGTGAGGCGAGAGGGTGAGTGGGGTGAGGCGAGACGGAGCGTGGGTTGAGGCGAGTGGGTGAGTGGGGTGAGGCGAGAGTGAGAGTGGGGTGAGGCGAGAATGAGAGTGGGGTGAGGCGAGAGGGTGAGTGGGGTGAGGCGAGAGGGTGAGTGGGGTGAGGCGAGAGTGAGAGTGGGGTGAGGCGAGAGGGTGAGTGGGGTAAGTGAGAGGGTGAGTGGGGTGAGGTGAGAGGGAGAGTGGGGTGAGGCGAGAGGGTGAGTGGGGTGAGGCGAGAGTGAGAGTGGGGTGAGGCGAGAGGGTGAGTGGGGTGAGGCGAGAGGGTGAGTAGGGTGAGGCGAGAGTGAGAGTGGGGTGAGTGAGAGGGAGAATGGGATGAGGCGATAGGGAGAGTGGGGTGAGGTGAGAGGGAGAGTGGGATGAGGTGAGAGGGTGAGTGGGGAGAGGCGAGAGGGTGAGTGGGGTGAGGCGAGAGGGTGAGTGTGGTGAGGCGAGAGGGCGAGTGGGGTGAGGCGAGAGGGTGAGTGGGGTGAGGGGAGAGGGTGAGGCGAGAGGGTGAGTGGTGTGAGGCGAGAGGGTGAGTGGGGTGAGTCGAGAGGGTGAGTGGGGTGAGGCGAGAGGGTGAGTGGGGTGAGGCGAGAGGGTGACTGGGGTGAGGCGAGAGGGTGGGTGGGGTGAGGCGAGAGGGAGAGTTGGGTGAGGCGAGAGGGTGAGTGGGGTGAGGCAAGAGAGTGAGTGGGGTGAGGCGAGAGGGTGAGTGGGGTGATGTGAGAGGGAGAGTGGAATGAGGCGAGAGGGTGAGTGGAGAGAGTGAGATGGTGAATGGGTGAGGTGAGAGGGAGAGTGGGGTGAGATGAGAGAGAGAGTGGGGTGAGGTGAGAGGGAGAGTGGGGTGAGGTGAGAGGGAGAGTGATGTGAGTGAGAGGGAGAGTGGGGAGAGGCGAGAGGGTGAGTGGGGTGAGGCGAGAGGGTGAGTGGGGTGTGGCGAGAGGGAGTGTGGGGTGAGGCGAGAGGGAGAGTGGGGAGAGGCGAGAGAGTGAGTGGGGTGAGGCGAGAGGGTGAGTGGGGTGAGGCGAGAGGGTGAGTGGGGAGAGGCGAGAGGGTGAGTGGGGTGAGGCGAGAGGGTGAGTGGGGTGAGGTGAGTGGGTGAGTGGGGTGAGGCGAGAGGGTGAGTGGGGTGAGGCGAGAGGGTGAGTGGTGTGAGGCGAGAGGGTGAGTGGAGTGAGGCGCGAGGGTAAGTGGGGTGAGTCGTGAGGGTGAGTGGGGTGAGGTGAGAGGATGAGGCGAGAGAGTGAGTGGTGTGAGGCGAGAGGGTGAGTGGAGTGAGTCCAGAGGGTGAGTGGGGTGAGGCGAGAGGATGAGTGGGGTGAGGCGAGAGGGTGAGTGGGGTGAGGCGAGAGGGTGAGTGCGGTGAGGCGAGAGGGTGAGTGGGTTGAGGCGAGAGGGAGAGTGGTGTGAGGTGAGAGGGAGAGTGATGTGAGTGAGAGGGAGAGTGGGGTGAGGCGAGAGGGTGGTTGGGGTGAGGCGAGAGGGTGAGTGGGGAGAGGCGAGAGGCTGAGTGGGGTGAGGCGAGAGGGTGAGTGGGGTGTGGCGAGAGGGAGAGTGGGGTGAGGCGAGAGGGAGAGTGGGGAGAGGCGAGAGGCTGAGTGGGGTGAGGCGAGTGCGTGAGTGGGGTGAGGCGAGAAGGAGAGTGGGGTGAGGCGAGAGGGTGAGTCGAGAGGGTGAGTGGGGAGAGGTGAGAGGGTGAGTGGGGTAAGGAGAGAGGGTGAGTGGGGTGAGGCGAGAGGGTGAGTGGGGTGAGGCGAAAGGGTGAGTGGGGAGAGGCGAGAGGGTGAGTGGGGAGAGGCGAGAGGGTGAGTGGGGTGAGGCGAGAGGGTGAGTGGGGTGAGGCGAGAGGTTGAGTGGGGTGAGGCAAGAGGATGAGTGGGGTGAGGCGAGAGGATGAGTGGGGTGAGACGAGAGGGGGAGTGGTGTGAGGTGAGAGGGTGAGTGGGGTGAGGCGAGAGGTTGAGTGGGGTGAGTCGAGAGGGTGAGTGGGGTGAGGCGAGAGGGTGAGTGGGGTGAGGCGAGAGGGTGAGTGGGGTGAGGCGAGAGGGTGAGTGGGGTGAGGCGAGAGGGTGAGTGGGGTGAGGCGAGAGGGTGAGTGGGGTGAGGCGAGAGGGTGAGTGGGGTGAGGCGAGAGGGAGAGTGGGGTGAGGCGAGAGGGAGAGTGGGGTGAGGCGAGAGGGTGAGTGGGTTGAGGCGAGAGGGTGAGTGGGGTGAGGCGAGAGGGAGAGTGGGGTGAGGCGAGAGGGTGAGTGGGGTGAGGCGAGAGGGTGAGTGGGGTGAGGGGAGTGGGTGAGTGGGGTGAGGCGAGAGGGAGAGTGGGGTGAGGCGAGAGGGTGAGTGGGGTGAGGCGAGAGGTTGCGTGGGGTGAGGCGAGAGGGTGAGTGGGGAGAGGCGAGAGGGTGAGTGGGGTGAGGCGAGAGGGTGAGTGGGGTGAGGCGAGAGGGTGAGTGCGGAGAGGCGAGAGGGTGAGTGGGGTGAGGCGAGAGGGTGAGTGGGGAGAGGCGAGAGGGTGAGTGGGGTGAGGCGAGAGGGTGAGTGGGGTGAGGGGAGTGGGTGAGTGGGGTGAGGCGAGAGGGAGAGTGGGGTGAGGCGAGAGGGTGAGTGGGGTGAGGCGAGAGGTTGCGTGGGGTGAGGCGAGAGGGTGAGTGGGGTGTGGCGAAAGGGTGAGTGGTGTGAGGCGAGAGGGTGAGTGGAGTGAGGCGCGAGGGTAAGTGGGGTGAGTCGAGCGGGTGAGTGGGGTGAGGTGAGAGGGTGAGGCGAGAGGGTGAGTGGTGTGAGGCGAGAGGGTGAGTCGAGAGGGTGAGTGGGTTGAGGCGAGAGCATGAGTGGGGTGAGGCGAGAGGATGAGTGGGGTGAGGCGAGAGGGTGAGTGGGGTGAGGCGAGAGGGAGAGTTGGGTGAGGCGAGAGGGTGAGTGGGGTGAGGCGAGAGGGTGAGTGGGTTGAGGCGAGAGGGTGAGTGGGGTGATGTGAGAGGGAGAGTGGAGTGAGGCCATAGGGTGAGTGGAGTGAGTGAGATGGTGAGCGGGTGAGGTGAGAGGGAGAGTGGGGTGAGGTGAGACGGAGAGTGGGGTGAGGTGAGAGGGAGAGTGGTGTGAGGTGAGAGGGAGAGTGATGTGAGTGAGAGGGAGAGTGGGGTGAGGCGAGAGGGTGAGTGGGGTGAGGCGAGAGGATGAGTGGGGAGAGGCGAGAGGGTGAGTGGGGTGAGGCGAGAGGGTGAGTGGGGTGTGGCGAGAGGGAGAGTGGGGTGAGGCGAGAGGGAGAGTGGGGAGAGGCGAGAGGGTGAGTGGGGTGAGGCGAGAGGGTGAGTGTGGTGAGGCGAGAGGATGAGTGGGGAGAGACGAGATGGTGAGTGGGGTGAGGCGAGAGGGTGAGTGGGGTGAGCTGAGTGCGGGAGTGGGGTGAGGCGAGAGGGAGAGTGGGGTGAGGCGAGAGGGTGAGGCGAGAGGGTGAGTGGGGAGAGGCGAGAGGGTGAGTGGGGTGAGGCAAGAGGGTGAGTGGGGTGAGGCGAGAGGGTGAGTGGGGTGAGGCGAGAGGCTGAGTGGAGAGAGGCGAGAAGTTGAGTGGGGTGAGGCGAGAGGGTGAGTGGGGTGAGGCGAGAGGGTGAGTGGGGTGAGGCGAGAGGTTGAGTGGGGTGAGGCGAGAGGATGAGTGGGGTGAGGCGAGAGGGGGAGTGGTGTGAGGCGAGAGGGAGAGTGATGTGAGTGAGAGGGAGAGTGGGGTGAGGCGAGAGGGTGAGTGGGGTGAGGCGAGAGGGTGAGTGGGGAGAGGCGAGAGGGTGAGTGGGGTGAGGTGAGAGGGTGAGTGGGGTGTGGCGAGAGGGAGAGTGGGGTGATGTGAGAGGGAGAGTGGAGTGAGGCGATAGGGTGAGTGGAGTGAGTGAGATGGTGAGCGGGTGAGGTGAGAGGGAGAGTGGGGTGAGGTGAGACGGAGAGTGGGGTGAGGTGAGAGGGAGAGTGGTGTGAGGTGAGAGGGAGAGTGATGTGAGTGAGAGGGAGAGTGGGGTGAGGCGAGAGGGTGAGTGGGGTGAGGCGAGAGGGTGAGTGGGGAGAGGCGAGAGGGTGAGTGGGGTGAGGCGAGAGGGTGAGTGGGGTGTGGCGAGAGGGAGAGTGGGGTGAGGCGAGAGGGAGAGTGGGGAGAGGCGAGAGGGTGAGTGGGGTGAGGCGAGAGGGTGAGTGTGGTGAGGCGAGAGGATGAGTGGGGAGAGGCGAGAGGGTGAGTGGGGTGAGGCGAGAGGGTGAGTGGTGTGAGGTGAGTGCGGGAGTGGGGTGAGGCGAGAGGGAGAGTGGGGTGAGGCGAGAGGGTGAGGCGAGAGGGTGAGTGGGGAGAGGCGAGAGGGTGAGTGGGGTGAGGCAAGAGGGTGAGTGGGGTGAGGCGAGAGGGTGAGTGGGGTGAGGCGAGAGGGTGAGTGGGGAGAGGCGAGAGGGTGAGTGGGGTGAGGCGAGAGGGTGAGTGGGGTGAGGCGAGAGGTTGAGTGGGGTGAGGCGAGAGGATGAGTGTGGTGAGGCGAGAGGGGGAGTGGTGTGAGGCGAGAGGGTGAGTGGGGTGAGGCGAGAGGTTGAGTGGGGTGAGTCGAGAGGGTGAGTGGGGTGAGGCGAGAGGGTGAGTGGGGTGAGGCGAGAGGGTGAGTGGGATGAGGCGAGAGGGTGAGTGGGATGAGGCGAGAGGGTGAGTGGGGTGAGGCGAGAGGGTGAGTGGGGTGAGGCGAGAGGGTGAGTGGGGTGAGGCGAGAGGGTGAGTGGGGTGAGGCGAGAGGGAGAGTGGGGTGTGGCGAGAGGGAGAGTGGGGTGAGGCGAGAGGGTGAGTGGGGTGAGGCGAGAAGGTTAGTGGGGTGATGCGAGAGAGAGAGTGGGGTGAGCGAGAGGGTGAGTGGGGTGAGGCGAGAGGGAGAGTGGGGTGAGGCGAGTGGGAAAGTGGGGTGAGGCGAGAGGGTGAGTGGGGTGAGGCGAGAGGGAGAGTGGGGTGAGGCGAGAGGGAGAGTGGGGAGAGGCGAGAGGGTGAGTGGGGTGAGGCGAGAGGGTGAGTGGGGAGAGGCGAGAGGGTGAGGCGAGAGGGTGAGTGGTGTGAGGCGAGAGGGTGAGTGGGGTGAGTCGAGAGGGTGAGTGGGGTGAGGCGAGAGGATGAGTGGGGTGAGGCGAGAGGGTGAGTGGGGTGAGGCGAGAGGGTGAGTGGGGTGAGGCGAGAGGGAGAGTTGGGTGAGGCGAGAGGGTGAGTGGGGTGAGGCGAGAGGGTGAGTGGGTTGAGGCGAGAGGGTGAGTGGGGTCATGTGAGATGGTGAGTGGGGTGAGGCGAGAGGGAGAGTGGGGTGAGTGAGAGGGAGAGTGGAGTGAGGCGAGAGGGTGAGTGGAGTGAGTGAGATGGTGAGCGGGTGAGGTGAGAGGGAGTGTGGGGTGAGGTGACAGGGAGAGTGGGGTGAGGTGAGAGGGAGAGTGGTGTGAGGTGTGAGGGAGAGTGGGGTGAGGCGAGAGGGTGAGTGGGGTGAGGCGAGAGGGTGAGTGGGGTGAGGCGAGAGGGAGAGTGGGGTGAGCGAAAGGGTGAGTGGGGTGAGGCGAGAGGGAGAGTGGGGTGAGGCGAGAGGGTGAGTGGGGTGAGGCGAGAGGGTGAGTGGGGTGAGGGGAGAGGGTGAGTGGGGTGAGGCGAGAGTGAGAGTGGGGTGAGGCGAGAGGGAGAGTGGGGAGAGGCGAGAGGGTGAGTGGGGTGAGGCGATAGGGTGAGTGGGGTGAGGCGAGAGGGTGAGGCGAGAGGGTGAGTGGGGAGAGGCGAGAGGGCGAGTGGGGTGAGGCGAGAGGGTGAGTGGGGAGAGGCGAGAGGGTGAGTGGGGTGAGGCGAGAGGGTGAGTGGGGTGAGGGGAGTGGATGAGTGGGGTGAGGCGAGAGGGAGAGTGGGGTGAGGCGAGAGGGTGAGTGGGGTGAGGCGAGAGGTTGCGTGGGGTGAGGCGAGAGGGTGAGTGGGGTGAGGCGAGAGGATGAGTGGTGTGAGGCGAGAGGGTGAGTGGAGTGAGGCGCGAGGGTAAGTGGGGTGAGTCGAGCGGGTGAGTGGGGTGAGGTGAGAGGGTGAGGCGAGAGGGTGAGTGGTGTGAGGCGAGAGGGTGAGTGGGGTGAGTCGAGAGGGTGAGTGGGTTGAGGCGAGAGGATGCGTGGGGTGAGGCGAGAGGGTGAGTGGGGTGAGGCGAGAGGGTGAGTGGGGTGAGGCGAGAGGGAGAGTTGGGTGAGGCGAGAGGGTGAGTGGGGTGAGGCGAGAGGGTGAGTGGGTTGAGGCGAGAGGGTGAGTGGGGTGATGTGAGAGGGAGAGTGGAGTGAGGCGAGAGGGTGAGTGGAGTGAGTGAGATGGTGAGCGGGTGAGGTGAGAGGGAGAGTGGGGTGAGGTGAGACGGAGAGTGGGGTGAGGTGAGAGGGAGAGTGGTGTGAGGTGAGAGGGAGAGTGATGTGAGTGAGAGGGAGATTGGGGTGAGGCGAGAGGGAGAGTGGGGAGAGGCGAGAGGGTGAGTGGGGTGAGGCGAGAGGGTGAGTGTGGTGAGGCGAGAGGATGAGTGGGGAGAGGCGAGAGTGTGAGTGGGGTGAGGCGAGAGGGTGAGTGGTGTGAGGTGAGTGCGGGAGTGGGGTGAGGCGAGAGGGAGAGTGGGGTGAGGCGAGAGGGTGAGTGGGGAGAGGCGAGAGGGTGAGTGGGGTGAGGCGAGAGGGTGAGTGGGGTGAGGCGAGAGGGTGAGTGGGGTGAGGCGAGAGGGTGAGTGGGGAGAGGCGAGAGGGTGAGTGGGGTGAGGCGAGAGGGTGAGTGGGGTGAGGCGAGAGGGTGAGTGGGGTGAGGCGAGAGGTTGAGTGGGGTGAGGCGAGAGGATGAGTGGGGTGAGGCGAGAGGGGGAGTGGTGTGAGGCGAGAGGGTGAGTGGGGTGAGGCGAGAGGTTGAGTGGGGTGAGTCGAGAGGGTGAGTGGGGTGAGGCGACAGGGTGAGTGGGGTGAGGCGAGAGGGTGAGTGGGGTGAGGCGAGAGGGTGAGTGGGGTGAGGCGAGAGGGTGAGTGGGGTGAGGCGAGAGGATGAGTGGGGAGAGGCGAGAGGGTGAGTGGGGTGAGGCGAGTGCGGGAGTGGGGTGAGGCGAGAGGGAGAGTGGGGTGAGGCGAGAGGGTGAGTGGGGAGAGGCGAGAGGGTGAGTGGGGTGAGGCCAGAGGGTGAGTGGGGTGAGGCGAGAGGGTGAGTGGGGTGAGGCGAGAGGGTGAGTGGGGAGAGGCGAGAGGGTGAGTGGGGTGAGGCGAGAGGGTGAGTGGGGTGAGGCGAGAGGGTGAGTGGGGTGAGGCGAGAGGTTGAGTGGGGTGAGGCGAGAGGATGAGTGGGGTGAGGCGAGAGGGGGAGTGGTGTGAGGCGAGAGGGTGAGTGGGGTGAGGCGAGAGGTTGAGTGGGGTGAGTCGAGAGGCTGAGTGGGGTGAGGCGAGAGGGTGAGTGGGGTGAGGCGAGAGGGTGAGTGGGGTGAGGCGAGAGGGTGAGTGGGGTGAGGCGAGAGGGTGAGTGGGGTGAGGCGAGAGGGTGAGTGGGGTGAGGCGAGAGGGTGAATGGGGTGAGGCGAGAGGGAGAGTGGGGTGAGGCGAGAGGGAGAGTGGGGTGAGGCGAGAGGGTGAGTGGGGTGAGGCAAGAGGGTGAGTGGGGTGAGGCGAGAGGGAGAGTGGGGTGAGCGAGAGGTTGAGTGGGGTGAGGCGAGAGGGAGAGTGGGGTGAGGCGAGAGGGTGAGTGGGGTGAGGCGAGAGGGTGAGTGGGGTGAGGGGAGAGGGTGAGTGGGGTGAGGCGAGAGCGAGAGTGGGGTGAGGCGAGAGGGAGAGTGGGGAGAGGCGAGAGGGTGAGTGGGGTGAGGCGAGAGGGTGAGTGGGGTGAGGCGAGAGGGTGAGTGGGGAGAGGCGAGAGGGTGAGTGGGGTGAGGCGAGAGGGTGAGTGGGGTGAGGCGAGAGGGTGAGTGGGGTGAGGCGAGAGGGTGAGTGGGGTGAGGCGAGAGGGTGAGTGGGGTGAGGCGAGAGGGTGAGTGGGGTGAGGCGAGAGGGTGAGTGGGGTGAGGCGAGAGGGAGAGAGGGGTGAGGCGAGAGGGAGAGTGGGGTGAGGCGAGAGGGAGGGTGGGGTGAGGCGAGAGGGTGAGTGGGGTGAGGCGAGAGGGAGAGTGGGGTGAGCGAGAGGGTGAGTGGGGTGAGGCGAGAGGGAGAGTGGGGTGAGGCGAGAGGGTGAGTGTGGTGAGGCGAGAGGGTGAGTGGGGTGAGTGAGAGGGAGAGTGGGGTGAGGCGAGAGGGTGAGTGGGGTGAGGGGAGAGGGTGAGTGGGGTGAGGCGAGAGTGAGAGTGGGGTGAGGCGAGAGGGAGAGTGGGGAGAGGCGAGAGGGTGAGTGGGGTGAGGCGAGAGAGTGAGTGGGGTGAGGCGAGAGGGAGAGTGGGGTGAGCGAGTGGTTGAGTGGGGTGAGGCGAGAGCGAGAGTGGGGTAAGGCGAGAGGGAGAGTGGGGAGAGGCGAGAGGGTGAGTGGGGTGAGGCGAGAGGGTGAGTGGGGTGAGGCGAGAGGGTGAGTGGGGAGAGGCGAGAGGGTGAGTAAATGCCAACTTGGATTCCTGCCAAACTATAGAACATCCGATCATATCTTCACCCTACAGACCCTAATTGACAAACACGTTCACCATAACAAAAGCAAAATCGACGCATGCTTTGTAGATTTCCAGAAGGCTTTCGACTCCATCTGGCATGACGGTTTATTCCTGAAACTTATCGAAAGCGGGGTAGGAGGGAAAACATATGATGTAATTAAATCAATGTATACTAACAACAAATGTGCAGTTAAAATTGGTGACAAACAAACAAAATACTTCCCACAGGGGCGGGGGGTGACGCAGGGCTCGCCAATCTCACCGACACTCTTTAATATTTACATAAATGGATTGGCAAAACTACTTGAACAATCTACAGCACCCGGCCTCACCCTATATGAATCCAAGGTTAAATTCCTCCTCTATGCAGACGACCTGGTTCTGCTGTCACCTACTAAAGAGGGGCTGCAGCAAAACCTGGACCTGCTGGAGTCGTACTGCCAGACTTGGGCCCTGACAATAAATCCCCAAAAAACCAAAGTCCTTGTGTTCCAGCAAAGATCCAAACATCAGGGACCCAAAATAAATTTCACAGTAGGAACAACCAAAATTGAACAAACCACTAACTACACATACTTGGGCTTAAAAATCAGTTCTACGGGAAACTTCAAACTGGCTGTGAATGAACTGAAAGAGAAAGCAAGAAGGGCTTTCTATGCCATCAAAAAATCAATCCAAATAGAAATCCCAATTAGCATTTGGCTCAAAATTTTCAAATCAGTAATTCAACCAATTGCACTCTATGGCAGTGAGGTATGGGGACCGCTAACTCAACAAGAATTTGCAAAATGGGACAAACACCCAATTGAGATCCTACATGCAGAATTCTGTAAAAGTATCCTCCGGACTCAAAGGAAAACAGTAAACAATGCATGCAGGGCGGAACTAGGCCAATATCCATTAATAATCACTATCCAAAAAAGAGCCACCAAATTTTGGAATCACCTACAAATGAGCAATCCCCAATGCTATCACTACGACGCCCTGAAATGCCAAGAGCTGACCATAAAGAAGAATACCCTCAGTCAACTAGTCCTGGGACTCAGTGAAGTAACTACTAACAATACTAACAATAACCAGCCCCAGGACAGTGACAGGGTAACACAAAGAATTCGACCCAACACAATCGTCGCTAAGCAAAAGGAAAAATATCTGACATATTGGGCAGAAACAACAAAAACCCAAAGCAAACTCAATTGCTACTTGGCCCTAACCAAACAATACAACATAGCTGATTACCTGACCATGGTAAAGGATAACAAACTGAGGAGAACCTTGACAAGGTACAGACTTAGCGAACATAGCCTAGCGATCGAAAAAGGCAGACACAGGCAGACCAGGCTACCAAGAGAAGACAGGATATGCTCTCACTGCAGTCAGGGAGTAGTGGAGACAGAGATGCACTTCCTCACAGCCTGCGGAAAATATCAGGGCATCAGGGAGAATTTCTACCAAAAATTCTCACAAATATGCCCTGATTTCAGAAATCTGAATGACAACCAAAAACTCCCATTCCTACTGGGAGAGGAGAGAAGCTGTATAACACTGGCGGCACACTATGTTACAGCTTGCCTTGAACAGAGGGACAACCAGTAAACTAAGAAAAGAATAAATATAAACAATGCGAATGTATATTTATACACTCAGGGATATACCTGTTTATACACTGTATGAATAGAACTGCGTTTATGTGCTAAAGCATGAATGTATTTTGATGCTTTGGCAACATAAGATGTAACTTATCATGCCAATAAAGCGATTTGAATTGTGAATTGTGAATTGAGTGGGGTGAGGCGAGAGGGTGAGTGGGGTGAGGCGAGAGGGTGAGTGGGGAGAGGCGAGAGGGTGAGTGGGGTGAGGCGAGAGGGTGAGTGGGGTGAGGCGAGAGGGTGAGTGGGGTGAGGCGAGAGGGTGAGTGGGGTGAGGCGAGAGGGTGAGTGGGGTGAGGCGAGAGGGTGAGTGGGGTGAGGCGAGAGGGTGAGTGGGGTGAGGCGAGAGGGAGAGAGGGGTGAGGCGAGAGGGAGAGTGGGGTGAGGCGAGAGGGAGGGTGGGGTGAGGCGAGAGGGTGAGTGGGGTGAGGCGAGAGGGAGAGTGGGGTGAGCGAGAGGGTGAGTGGGGTGAGGCGAGAGGGAGAGTGGGGTGAGGCGAGAGGGTGAGTGGGGTGAGGCGAGAGGGTGAGTGGGGTGAGTGAGAGGGAGAGTGGGGTGAGGCGAGAGGGTGAGTGGGGTGAGGGGAGAGGGTGAGTGGGGTGAGGCGAGAGTGAGAGTGGGGTGAGGCGAGAGCGAGAGTGGGGTGAGGCGAGAGGGAGAGTGGGGAGAGGCGAGAGGGTGAGTGGGGTGAGGCGAGAGGGTGAGTGGGGTGAGGCGAGAGGTTGAGTGGGGTGAGTCGAGAGGGTGAGTGGGGTGAGGCGACAGGGTGAGTGGGGTGAGGCGAGAGGGTGAGTGGGGTGAGGCGAGAGGGTGAGTGGGGTGAGGCGAGAGGGTGAGTGGGGTGAGGCGAGAGGATGAGTGGGGAGAGGCGAGAGGGTGAGTGGGGTGAGGCGAGTGCGGGAGTGGGGTGAGGCGAGAGGGAGAGTGGGGTGAGGCGAGAGGGTGAGTGGGGAGAGGCGAGAGGGTGAGTGGGGTGAGGCCAGAGGGTGAGTGGGGTGAGGCGAGAGGGTGAGTGGGGTGAGGCGAGAGGGTGAGTGGGGAGAGGCGAGAGGGTGAGTGGGGTGAGGCGAGAGGGTGAGTGGGGTGAGGCGAGAGGGTGAGTGGGGTGAGGCGAGAGGTTGAGTGGGGTGAGGCGAGAGGATGAGTGGGGTGAGGCGAGAGGGGGAGTGGTGTGAGGCGAGAGGGTGAGTGGGGTGAGGCGAGAGGTTGAGTGGGGTGAGTCGAGAGGCTGAGTGGGGTGAGGCGAGAGGGTGAGTGGGGTGAGGCGAGAGGGTGAGTGGGGTGAGGCGAGAGGGTGAGTGGGGTGAGGCGAGAGGGTGAGTGGGGTGAGGCGAGAGGGTGAGTGGGGTGAGGCGAGAGGGTGAATGGGGTGAGGCGAGAGGGAGAGTGGGGTGAGGCGAGAGGGAGAGTGGGGTGAGGCGAGAGGGTGAGTGGGGTGAGGCAAGAGGGTGAGTGGGGTGAGGCGAGAGGGAGAGTGGGGTGAGCGAGAGGTTGAGTGGGGTGAGGCGAGAGGGAGAGTGGGGTGAGGCGAGAGGGTGAGTGGGGTGAGGCGAGAGGGTGAGTGGGGTGAGGGGAGAGGGTGAGTGGGGTGAGGCGAGAGCGAGAGTGGGGTGAGGCGAGAGGGAGAGTGGGGAGAGGCGAGAGGGTGAGTGGGGTGAGGCGAGAGGGTGAGTGGGGTGAGGCGAGAGGGTGAGTGGGGAGAGGCGAGAGGGTGAGTGGGGTGAGGCGAGAGGGTGAGTGGGGTGAGGCGAGAGGGTGAGTGGGGTGAGGCGAGAGGGTGAGTGGGGTGAGGCGAGAGGGTGAGTGGGGTGAGGCGAGAGGGTGAGTGGGGTGAGGCGAGAGGGTGAGTGGGGTGAGGCGAGAGGGAGAGAGGGGTGAGGCGAGAGGGAGAGTGGGGTGAGGCGAGAGGGAGGGTGGGGTGAGGCGAGAGGGTGAGTGGGGTGAGGCGAGAGGGAGAGTGGGGTGAGCGAGAGGGTGAGTGGGGTGAGGCGAGAGGGAGAGTGGGGTGAGGCGAGAGGGTGAGTGTGGTGAGGCGAGAGGGTGAGTGGGGTGAGTGAGAGGGAGAGTGGGGTGAGGCGAGAGGGTGAGTGGGGTGAGGGGAGAGGGTGAGTGGGGTGAGGCGAGAGTGAGAGTGGGGTGAGGCGAGAGGGAGAGTGGGGAGAGGCGAGAGGGTGAGTGGGGTGAGGCGAGAGAGTGAGTGGGGTGAGGCGAGAGGGAGAGTGGGGTGAGCGAGAGGTTGAGTGGGGTGAGGCGAGAGCGAGAGTGGGGTAAGGCGAGAGGGAGAGTGGGGAGAGGCGAGAGGGTGAGTGGGGTGAGGCGAGAGGGTGAGTGGGGTGAGGCGAGAGGGTGAGTGGGGAGAGGCGAGAGGGTGAGTAAATGCCAACTTGGATTCCTGCCAAACTATAGAACATGCGATCATATCTTCACCCTACAGACCCTAATTGACAAACACGTTCACCATAACAAAAGCAAAATCGACGCATGCTTTGTAGATTTCCAGAAGGCTTTCGACTCCATCTGGCATGACGGTTTATTCCTGAAACTTATCGAAAGCGGGGTAGGAGGGAAAACATATGATGTAATTAAATCAATGTATACTAACAACAAATGTGCAGTTAAAATTGGTGACAAACAAACAAAATACTTCCCACAGGGGCGGGGGGTGACGCAGGGCTCGCCAATCTCACCGACACTCTTTAATATTTACATAAATGGATTGGCAAAACTACTTGAACAATCTACAGCACCCGGCCTCACCCTATATGAATCCAAGGTTAAATTCCTCCTCTATGCAGACGACCTGGTTCTGCTGTCACCTACTAAAGAGGGGCTGCAGCAAAACCTGGACCTGCTGGAGTCGTACTGCCAGACTTGGGCCCTGACAATAAATCCCCAAAAAACCAAAGTCCTTGTGTTCCAGCAAAGATCCAAACATCAGGGACCCAAAATAAATTTCACAGTAGGAACAACCAAAATTGAACAAACCACTAACTACACATACTTGGGCTTAAAAATCAGTTCTACGGGAAACTTCAAACTGGCTGTGAATGAACTGAAAGAGAAAGCAAGAAGGGCTTTCTATGCCATCAAAAAATCAATCCAAATAGAAATCCCAATTAGCATTTGGCTCAAAATTTTCAAATCAGTAATTCAACCAATTGCACTCTATGGCAGTGAGGTATGGGGACCGCTAACTCAACAAGAATTTGCAAAATGGGACAAACACCCAATTGAGATCCTACATGCAGAATTCTGTAAAAGTATCCTCCGGACTCAAAGGAAAACAGTAAACAATGCATGCAGGGCGGAACTAGGCCAATATCCATTAATAATCACTATCCAAAAAAGAGCCACCAAATTTTGGAATCACCTACAAATGAGCAATCCCCAATGCTATCACTACGACGCCCTGAAATGCCAAGAGCTGACCATAAAGAAGAATACCCTCAGTCAACTAGTCCTGGGACTCAGTGAAGTAACTACTAACAATACTAACAATAACCAGCCCCAGGACAGTGACAGGGTAACACAAAGAATTCGACCCAACACAATCGTCGCTAAGCAAAAGGAAAAATATCTGACATATTGGGCAGAAACAACAAAAACCCAAAGCAAACTCAATTGCTACTTGGCCCTAACCAAACAATACAACATAGCTGATTACCTGACCATGGTAAAGGATAACAAACTGAGGAGAACCTTGACAAGGTACAGACTTAGCGAACATAGCCTAGCGATCGAAAAAGGCAGACACAGGCAGACCAGGCTACCAAGAGAAGACAGGATATGCTCTCACTGCAGTCAGGGAGTAGTGGAGACAGAGATGCACTTCCTCACAGCCTGCGGAAAATATCAGGGCATCAGGGAGAATTTCTACCAAAAATTCTCACAAATATGCCCTGATTTCAGAAATCTGAATGACAACCAAAAACTCCCATTCCTACTGGGAGAGGAGAGAAGCTGTATAACACTGGCGGCACACTATGTTACAGCTTGCCTTGAACAGAGGGACAACCAGTAAACTAAGAAAAGAATAAATATAAACAATGCGAATGTATATTTATACACTCAGGGATATACCTGTTTATACACTGTATGAATAGAACTGCGTTTATGTGCTAAAGCATGAATGTATTTTGATGCTTTGGCAACATAAGATGTAACTTATCATGCCAATAAAGCGATTTGAATTGTGAATTGTGAATTGAGTGGGGTGAGGCGAGAGGGTGAGTGGGGTGAGGCGAGAGGGTGAGTGGGGAGAGGCGAGAGGGTGAGTGGGGTGAGGCGAGAGGGTGAGTGGGGTGAGGCGAGAGGGTGAGTGGGGTGAGGCGAGAGGGTGAGTGGGGTGAGGCGAGAGGGTGAGTGGGGTGAGGCGAGAGGGTGAGTGGGGTGAGGCGAGAGGGTGAGTGGGGTGAGGCGAGAGGGAGAGAGGGGTGAGGCGAGAGGGAGAGTGGGGTGAGGCGAGAGGGAGGGTGGGGTGAGGCGAGAGGGTGAGTGGGGTGAGGCGAGAGGGAGAGTGGGGTGAGCGAGAGGGTGAGTGGGGTGAGGCGAGAGGGAGAGTGGGGTGAGGCGAGAGGGTGAGTGGGGTGAGGCGAGAGGGTGAGTGGGGTGAGTGAGAGGGAGAGTGGGGTGAGGCGAGAGGGTGAGTGGGGTGAGGGGAGAGGGTGAGTGGGGTGAGGCGAGAGTGAGAGTGGGGTGAGGCGAGAGCGAGAGTGGGGTGAGGCGAGAGGGAGAGTGGGGAGAGGCGAGAGGGTGAGTGGGGTGAGGCGAGAGGGTGAGTGGGGTGAGGCGAGAGGGTGAGTGGGGTGAGGCGAGAGGGTGAGTGGGGAGAGGCGAGAGGGTGAGTGGGGTGAGGCGAGAGGGTGAGTGGGGTGAGGCGAGAGGGTGAGTGGGGAGAGGCGAGAGGGTGAGTGGGGTGAGGCGAGAGGGTGAGTGGGATGAGGCGAGTGGGTGAGTGGGGTGAGGCGAGAGGGAGAGTGGGGTGAGGCGAGAGGGTGAGTGGGGAGAGGCGAGAGGGTGAGTGGGGTGAGGCAAGAGGGTGAGTGGGGTGAGGCGAGAGGGTGAGTGTGGTGAGGCGAGTGGGTGAGTGGGGAGAGGCGAGAGGGTGAGTGGGGTGAGGCAAGAGGGTGAGTTGGGTGAGGCGAGAGGGTGAGTTGGGTGAGGCGAGAGGGTGAGTTGTGTGAGGCGAGAGGGTGAGTGGTGTGAGGCGAGAGGGTGAGAGGGGTGAGGCGAGAGGTTGAGTGGGGTGAGGCGAGAGGGTGAGTGGGATGAGGCGACAGGGTGAGTGGGGTGAGGCGAGAGGGTGAGTGGGGTGAGGCGAGAGGGTTAGTGGGGTGTGGCGAGAGGGTGAGTGGGGTGAGACGAGAGGGTGAGTGGGGTGAGGGGAGAGGGTGAGTGGGGTGAGGCGAGAGGGAGAGTGGGGTGAGGCGAGAGGGAGAGTGGGGTGAGGCGAGAGGGTGAGTGGGGTGAGGCGAGAGGGTGAGTGGGGTGAGGCGAGAGGGAGAGTGGGGTGAGCGAGAGGGTGAGGCGAGAGGGAGAGTGGGGTGAGGCGAGAGGGTGAGTGGGGTGAGCTGAGAGGGAGAGTGGGGTGAGGCGAGATGGTGAGTGGGGTGAGGCGAGAGGGTGAGTGGTGTGAGGCGAGAGGGTGAGTGGGGGGAGTCGAGAGGGTGAGTGGGGTGAGTTGAGAGGGTGAGTGGGGTGAGGCGAGAGGGTGAGTGGGATGAGGTGAGTGGGTGAGTGGGGTGAGGCGAGAGGGAGAGTGGGGTGAGGCGAGAGGGTGAGTGGGGAGAGGCGAGAGGGTGAGTGGGGTGAGGCAAGAGGGTGAGCGGGGTGAGGCGAGAGGGTGAGTGGGGTGAGGCGAGTGGGTGAGTGGGGAGAGGCGAGAGGGTGAGTGGGGTGAGGCAAGAGGGTGAGTTGGGTGAGGCGAGAGGGTGAGTTGGGTGAGGCGAGAGGGTGAGTGGTGTGAGGCGAGAGGGTGAGAGGGGTGAGGCGAGAGGTTGAGTGGGGTGAGGCGAGAGGGTGAGTGGGATGAGGCGACAGGGTGAGTGGGGTGAGGCGAGAGGGTGAGTGGGGTGAGGCGAGAGGGTGAGTG
Source organism: Somniosus microcephalus (assembly GCF_052327205.1). Classification (NCBI taxonomy): domain Eukaryota; kingdom Metazoa; phylum Chordata; class Chondrichthyes; order Squaliformes; family Somniosidae; genus Somniosus; species Somniosus microcephalus. Next base: position 162,206,333 of record NC_140998.1, read on the forward strand.
GGGTGAGGCGAGAGGGTGAGGCGAGAGGGTGAGTGGGGTGAGGCGCGAGGGTGAGTGGGGTGAGGCGAGAGGGTGAGTGGGGTGAGGCGAGAGGGAGAGTGGGGTGAGGCGAGAGGGAGAGTGGGGTGAGGCGAGAGGGAGGGTGGGGTGAGGCGAGAGGGTGAGTGGGGTGAGGGGAGAGGGAGAGTGGGGTGAGCGAGAGGGTGAGTGGGGTGAGGCGAGAGGGAGAGTGGGGTGAGGCGAGAGGGTGAGTGGGGTGAGGCGAGAGGGTGAGTGGGGTGAGTGAGAGGGAGAGTGGGGTGAGGCGAGAGGGTGAGTGGGGTGAGGGGAGAGGGTGAGTGGGGTGAGGTGAGAGCGAGAGTGGGGTGAGGCGAGAGGGAGAGTGGGGTGAGGCGAGAGGGTGAGTGGGGTGAGGCGAGAGGGTGAGTGGGGTGAGGCGAGAGGGTGAGTGGGGTGAGGCGAGAGGGTGAGTGGGGAGAGGCGAGAGGGTGAGTGTGGTGAGGCGAGAGGGTGAGTGGGGTGAGGCGAGAGGGTGAGTGGGGAGAGGCGAGAGGGTGAGTGGGGTGAGGCGAGAGGGTGAGTGGGATGAGGTGAGTGGGTGAATGGGGTGAGGCGAGAGGGAGAGTGGGGTGAGGCGAGAGGGTGAGTGGGGAGAGGCGAGAGGGTGAGTGGGGTGAGGCGAGAGGGTGAGTGGGGTGAGGCGAGAGGGTGAGTGGGGTGAGGCGAGTGGGTGAGTGGGGAGAGGCGAGAGGGTGAGTGGGGTGAGGCGAGAGGGTGAGTTGGGTGAGGCGAGAGGGTGAGTTGGGTGAGGCGAGAGGGTGAGTGGTGTGAGGCGAGAGGGTGAGAGGGGTGAGGCGAGAGGTTGAGTGGGGTGAGGCGAGAGGGTGAGTGGGATGAGGCGACAGGGTGAGTGGGGTGAGGCGAGAGGGTGAGTGTGGTGAGGCGAGAGGGTTAGTGGTGTGTGGCGAGAGGGTGAGTGGGGTGAGACGAGAGGGTGAGTGGGGTGAGGGGAGAGGGTGAGTTGGGTGAGGCGAGAGGGAGAGTGGGGTGAGGCGAGAGGGAGAGTGGGGTGAGGCGAGAGGGTGAGTGGGGTGAGGCAAGAGGGTGAGTGGGGTGAGGCGAGAGGGAGAGTGGGGTGAGCGAGAGGGTGAGCCGAGAGGGAGAGTGGGGTGAGGCGAGAGGGTGAGTGGGGTGAGGTGAGAGGGTGAGTGGGGTGAGGGGAGAGGGTGAGTGGGGTGAGGCGAGAGCGAGAGTGGGGTGAGGAGAGAGGGTGAGTGGGGTGAGGCGAGAGGGAGAGTTGGGTGAGGCGAGTGTGGGGTGAGGCGAGAGGGTGAGTGGGGTGAGGTGAGAGGGAGAGTGGGGTGAGGCGAGATGGTGAGTGGGGTGAGGCGAGAGGGTGAGTGGTGTGAGGCGAGAGGCTGAGTGGGGTGAGTCGAGAAGGTGAGTGGGGTGAGGCGAGAGGGTGAGTGGGGTGAGGCGAGAGGGAGAGTGGGGTGAGGCGAGAGGGAGAGTGGGGTGAGGCGAGAGGGTGAGTGGGGTGAGGCGAGAGGGTGAGTGGTGTGAGGCGAGAGGGTGAGTGGTGTGAGGCGAGAGGGTGAGTGGGGTGAGGCGAGAGGGAGAGTGGGGTGAGGCGAGAGGGAGAGTGGGGTGAGGCGAGAGGGTGAGTGGGGTGAGGTGAGAGGGTGAGGCGAGAGGGTGAGTGGTGTGAGGCAAGAGGGTGAGTGGGGTGAGTCGAGAGGGTGAGTGGGGTGAGGCGAGAGGGTGAGTGGGGTGAGGCGAGAGGGTGAGTGGGGTGAGGCGAGAGGGTGAATGGGGTGAGGCGAGAGGGAGAGTTGGGTGAGGCGAGAGGGTGAGTGGGGTGAGGCGAGAGGGTGAGAAGGGTGAGGCGAGAGGGTGAGTGGAGTGAGTGAGATGGTGAGTGGGTGAGGTGAGAGGGAGAGTGGGGTGAGGTGAGAGGGAGAGTGGGGTGAGGTGAGAGGGAGAGTGGGTTGAGGTGAGAGGGAGAGTGATGTGAGTGAGAGGGAGAGTGGGGTGAGGCGAGAGGGTGATTGGGGTGAGGCGAGAGGGTGAGTGGGGAGAGGCGAGAGGGTGAGTGGGGTGAAGCGAGAGGGTGAGTGGGGTGTGGCGAGAGGGAGAGTGGAGTGAGGCGAGAGGGAGAGTGGGGTGAGGCGAGAGGGTGAGTGGGGTGAGGTGAGTGAGTGGGTGGGGTGAGGCGAGAGGGAGAGTGGGGTGAGGCGAGAGGGTGAGTGGGGTGAGGCGAGAGCTTGCGTGGGGTGAGGCGAGAGGGTGAGTGGGGTGAGGCGAGAGGGTGAGTGGTGTGAGGCGAGAGGGTAAGTGGAGTGAGGCGTGAGGGTAAGTGGGGTGAGTCGAGAGGGTGAGTGGGGTGAGCTGAGAGGGTGAGGCGAGAGGGTGAGTGGTGTGAGGCGAGAGGGTGAGTGGGGTGAGTCGAGAGGGTGAGTGGGGTGAGGCGAGAGGATGAGTGGGGTGAGGCGAGAGGGTGAGTGGGGTGAGGCGAGAGGTTGAGTGGTGTGAGGTGAGAGGGAGAGTGATGTGAGTGAGAGGGAGAGTGGGGTGAGGCGAGAGGGTGATTGGGGTGAGGCGAGAGGGTGAGTGGGGAGAGGCGAGAGGGTGAGTGGGGTGAGGCGAGAGGGTGAGTGGGGTGTGGCGAGAGGGAGAGTGGGGTGAGGTGAGAGGGAGAGTGGGGAGAGGCGAGAGGGTGAGTGGGGTGAGGCGAGAGGGTGAGTGTGGTGAGGCGAGAGGTTGAGTGGGGGGAGGCGAGAGGGTGAGTGGGGTGAGGCGAGAGGGTGAGTGGTGTGAGGTGAGTGCGTGAATGGGGTGAAGCGAGAGGGAGAGTGGGGTGAGGCGAGAGGGTGAGTGGGGAGAGGCGAGAGGGTGAGTGGGGTGAGGCGAGAGGGTGAGTGGGGTGAGGCGAGAGGGTGAGTGGGGTGAGGCGAGAGGGTGAGTGGGGTGAGGCGAGAGGGTGAGTGGGGTGAGGCGAGAGGGTGAGTGGGGGGAGGCGAGAGGGTGAGTGGGGTGAGGCGAGAGGGTGAGTGGGGTGAGGCGAGAGGGTGAGTGGGGTGAGGCGAGAGGTTGAGTGGGGTGAGGAGAGAGGATGAGTGGGGTGAGGCGAGAGGGGGAGTGGTGTGAGGCGAGAGGGTGAGTGGGGTGAGGCGAGAGGTTGAGTGGGGTGTATCGAGATGGTGAGTGGGGTGAGGGAGAGGGTGAGTGGGGTGAGGCGAGAGGGTGAGTGGGGTGAGGCGAGAGGGTGAGTGGGGTGAGGCGAGAGGGAGAGTGGGGTGAGGCGAGAGGGAGGGTGGGGTGAGGCGAGAGGGAGAGTGGGGTGAGGCGAGAGTGTGAGTGGGGTGAGGCGAGAGGGTGAGTGGGATGAGGCAAGAGGGTGAGTGGGGTGAGGCTAGAGGGAGAGTGGGGTGAGCGAGATGGTGAGTGGGTTGAGGCGAGAGGGAGAGTGGGGTGAGGCGAGAGGGTGAGTGGGGTGAGGCGAGAGGTTGAGTGGGGTGAAGGGAGAGGGTGAGTGGGGTGAGGCGAGAGCGAGAGTGGGGTGAGGCGAGAGGGAGAGTGGGGAGAGGCGAGAGGGTGAGTGGGGTGAGGCGAGAGGGTGAGTGGTGTGAGGCGAGAGGGTGAGTGGGGTGAGGCGAGAGGGAGAGTGGGGTGAGGCGAGAGGGAGAGTGGGGTGAGGCGAGAGGGTGAGCGGGGTGAGGTGAGCGGGTGAGGCGAGAGGGTGAGTGGTGTGAGGCAAGAGGGTGAGTGGGGTGAATCGAGAGGCTGAGTGGGGTGAGGCGAGAGGGTGAGTGGGGTGAGGCGAGAGGGTGAGTGGGGTGAGGCGAGAGGGTGAGTGGGGTGAGGCGAGAGGGAGAGTTGGGTGAGGTGAGAGGGTGAGTGGGGTGAGGCGAGAGGGTGAGAAGGGTGAGGCGAGAGGGTGAGTGGAGTGAGTGAGATGGTGAGTGGGTGAGGTGAGAGGGAGAGTGGGGTGAGGTGAGAGGGAGAGTGGGGTGAGGTGAGAGGGAGAGTGGGGTGAGGTGAGAGGGAGAGTGATGTGAGTGAGAGGGAGAGTGGGGTGAGGCGAGAGGGTGATTGGGGTGAGGCGAGAGGGTGAGTGGGGAGAGGCGAGAGGGTGAGTGGGGTGAAGCGAGAGGGTGAGTGGGGTGTGGCGAGAGGGAGAGTGGAGTGAGGCGAGAGGGAGAGTGGGGTGAGGCGAGAGGGTGAGTGGGGTGAGGTGAGTGGGTGAGTGGGGTGAGGCGAGAGGGACAGTGGGGTGAGGCGAGAGGGAGAGTGGGGTGAGGCGAGAGGGTGAGTGGGGTGAGGCGAGAGGGTGAGTGGGGTGAGGCGAGAGGGTGAGTGGGGTGTGGCGAGAGGGTGAGTTGGGTGTGGCGAGAGGGTGAGTGGGGTGAGGCGAGAGGGTGAGTGGGGTGAGGGGAGAGGGTGAGTGGGGTGAGGCGAGAGCGTGAGTGGGGTGAGGAGAGAGGGTGAGTGGGGTGAGGCGAGAGGGAGACTTGGGTGAGGCGAGAGTGGGGTGAGGCGAGAGGGTGAGTGGGGTGAGGTGAGAGGGAGAGTGGGTTGAGGCGAGATGGTGAGTGGGGTGAGGCGAAAGGGTGAGTGGTGTGAGGCGAGAGGGTGAGTGGGGTGAGTCGAGAGGGTGAGTGGGGTGAGGCGAGAGGGTGAGTGGGGTGAGGCGAGAGGGAGAGTGGGGTGAGGCGAGAGGGAGAGTGGGTGAGGCGAGAGGGTGAGTGGTGTGAGGCGAGAGGGTGAGTGGTGTGAGGCGAGAGGGTGAGTGGGGTGAGGCGAGAGGGAGAGTGGGGTGAGGCGAGAGGGAGAGTGGGGTGAGGCGAGAGGGTGAGTGGGGTGAGGTGAGAGGGTCAGGCGAGAGGGTGAGTGGTGTGAGGCAAGAGGGTGAGTGGGGTGAGTCGAGATGGTGAGTGGGGTGAGGCGAGAGGGTGAGTGGGGTGAGGCGAGAGGGTGAGTGGGTTGAGGCGAGAGGGAGAGTGGGGTGAGGCGAGAGGGTGAGGCGAGAGGGTGAGTGGGGAGAGGCGAGAGGGTGAGTGGGGTGAGGCAAGAGGGAGAGTGGGGTGAGGCGAGAGGGTGAGTGGGGTGAGGCGAGAGGGTGAGTGGGGTGAGGCGAGAGGGTGAGTGGGGTGAGTCGAGAAGGTGAGTGGGGTGAGGCGAGAGGGTGAGTGGGGTGAGGCGAGAGGGAGAGTGGGGTGAGGCGAGAGGGAGAGTGGGGTGAGGCGAGAGGGTGAGTGGGGTGAGGCGAGAGGGTGAGTGGTGTGAGGCGAGAGGGTGAGTGGTGTGAGGCGAGAGGGTGAGTGGGGTGAGGCGAGAGGGAGAGTGGGGTGAGGCGAGAGGGAGAGTGGGGTGAGGCGAGAGGGTGAGTGGGGTGAGGTGAGAGGGTGAGGCGAGAGGGTGAGTGGTGTGAGGCAAGAGGGTGAGTGGGGTGAGTCGAGAGGGTGAGTGGGGTGAGGCGAGAGGGTGAGTGGGGTGAGGCGAGAGGGTGAGTGGGGTGAGGCGAGAGGGTGAATGGGGTGAGGCGAGAGGGAGAGTTGGGTGAGGCGAGAGGGTGAGTGGGGTGAGGCGAGAGGGTGAGAAGGGTGAGGCGAGAGGGTGAGTGGAGTGAGTGAGATGGTGAGTGGGTGAGGTGAGAGGGAGAGTGGGGTGAGGTGAGAGGGAGAGTGGGGTGAGGTGAGAGGGAGAGTGGGTTGAGGTGAGAGGGAGAGTGATGTGAGTGAGAGGGAGAGTGGGGTGAGGCGAGAGGGTGATTGGGGTGAGGCGAGAGGGTGAGTGGTGTGAGGCGAGAGGGTGAGTGGGGTGAGGCGAGAGGGAGAGTGGGGTGAGGCGAGAGGGAGAGTGGGGTGAGGCGAGAGGGTGAGTGGGGTGAGGCGAGAGGGTGAGTGGTGTGAGGCGAGAGGGTGAGTGGTGTGAGGCGAGAGGGTGAGTGGGGTGAGGCGAGAGGGAGAGTGGGGTGAGGCGAGAGGGAGAGTGGGGTGAGGCGAGAGGGTGAGTGGGGTGAGGTGAGAGGGTGAGGCGAGAGGGTGAGTGGTGTGAGGCAAGAGGGTGAGTGGGGTGAGTCGAGAGGGTGAGTGGGGTGAGGCGAGAGGGTGAGTGGGGTGAGGCGAGAGGGTGAGTGGGGTGAGGCGAGAGGGTGAATGGGGTGAGGCGAGAGGGAGAGTTGGGTGAGGCGAGAGTTTGAGTGGGGTGAGGCGAGAGGGTGAGAAGGGTGAGGCGAGAGGGTGAGTGGAGTGAGTGAGATGGTGAGTGGGTGAGGTGAGAGGGAGAGTGGGGTGAGGTGAGAGGGAGAGTGGGGTGAGGTGAGAGGGAGAGTGGGTTGAGGTGAGAGGGAGAGTGATGTGAGTGAGAGGGAGAGTGGGGTGAGGCGAGAGGGTGATTGGGGTGAGGCGAGAGGGTGAGTGGGGAGAGGCGAGAGGGTGAGTGGGGTGAAGCGAGAGGGTGAGTGGGGTGTGGCGAGAGGGAGAGTGGAGTGAGGCGAGAGGGAGAGTGGGGTGAGGCGAGAGGGTGAGTGGGGTGAGGTGAGTGAGTGGGTGGGGTGAGGCGAGAGGGAGAGTGGGGTGAGGCGAGAGGGTGAGTGGGGTGAGGCGAGAGCTTGCGTGGGGTGAGGCGAGAGGGTGAGTGGGGTGAGGCGAGAGGGTGAGTGGTGTGAGGCGAGAGGGTAAGTGGAGTGAGGCGTGAGGGTAAGTGGGGTGAGTCGAGAGGGTGAGTGGGGTGAGCTGAGAGGGTGAGGCGAGAGGGTGAGTGGTGTGAGGCGAGAGGGTGAGTGGGGTGAGTCGAGAGGGTGAGTGGGGTGAGGCGAGAGGATGAGTGGGGGTGAGGCGAGAGGGTGAGTGGGGTGAGGCGAGAGGTTGAGTGGTGTGAGGTGAGAGGGAGAGTGATGTGAGTGAGAGGGAGAGTGGGGTGAGGCGAGAGGGTGATTGGGGTGAGGCGAGAGGGTGAGTGGGGAGAGGCGAGAGGGTGAGTGGGGTGAGGCGAGAGGGTGAGTGGGGTGTGGCGAGAGGGAGAGTGGGGTGAGGTGAGAGGGAGAGTGGGGAGAGGCGAGAGGATGAGTGGGGTGAGGCGAGAGGGTGAGTGTGGTGAGGCGAGAGGTTGAGTGGGGGGAGGCGAGAGGGTGAGTGGGGTGAGGCGAGAGGGTGAGTGGTGTGAGGTGAGTGCGTGAATGGGGTGAAGCGAGAGGGAGAGTGGGGTGAGGCGAGAGGGTGAGTGGGGAGAGGCGAGAGGGTGAGTGGGGTGAGGCGAGAGGGTGAGTGGGGTGAGGCGAGAGGGTGAGTGGGGTGAGGCGAGAGGGTGAGTGGGGTGAGGCGAGAGGGTGAGTGGGGTGAGGCGAGAGGGTGAGTGGGGAGAGGCGAGAGGGTGAGTGGGGTGAGGCGAGAGGGTGAGTGGGGTGAGGCGAGAGGTTGAGTGGGGTGAGGCGAGAGGATGAGTGGGGTGAGGCGAGAGGGGGAGTGGTGTGAGGCGAGAGGGTGAGTGGGGTGAGGCGAGAGGTTGAGTGGGGTGTGTCGAGATGGTGAGTGGGGTGAGGGAGAGGGTGAGTGGGGTGAGGCGAGAGGGTGAGTGGGGTGAGGCGAGAGGGTGAGTGGGGTGAGGCGAGAGGGTGAGTGGGGTGAGGCGAGAGGGTGAGTGGGGTGAGGCGAGAGGGTGAGTGGGGTGAGGCGAGAGGGAGAGTGGGGTGAGGCGAGAGGGAGGGTGGGGTGAGGCGAGAGGGAGAGTGGGGTGAGGCGAAAGGGTGAGTGGGGTGAGGCGAGAGGGTGAGTGGGATGAGGCAAGAGGGTGAGTGGGGTGACGCTAGAGGGAGAGTGGGGTGAGCGAGATGGTGAGTGGGTTGAGGCGAGAGGGAGAGTGGGGTGAGGCGAGAGGGTGAGTGGGGTGAGGCGAGAGGTTGAGTGGGGTGAAGGGAGAGGTTGAGTGGGGTGAGGCGAGAGCGAGAGTGGGGTGAGGCGAGAGGGAGAGTGGGGAGAGGCGAGAGGGTGAGTGGGGTGAGGCGAGAGGGTGAGTGGTGTGAGGCGAGAGGGTGAGTGGGGTGAGGCGAGAGGGAGAGTGGGGTGAGGCGAGAGGGAGAGTGGGGTGAGGCGAGAGGGTGAGCGGGGTGAGGTGAGCGGGTGAGGCGAGAGGGTGAGTGGTGTGAGGCAAGAGGGTGAGTGGGGTGAATCGAGAGGCTGAGTGGGGTGAGGCGAGAGGGTGAGTGGGGTGAGGCGAGAGGGTGAGTGGGGTGAGGCGAGAGGGTGAGTGGGGTGAGGCGAGAGGGAGAGTTGGGTGAGGTGAGAGGGTGAGTGGGGTGAGGCAAGAGGGTGAGAAGGGTGAGGCGAGAGGGTGAGTGGAGTGAGTGAGATGGTGAGTGGGTGAGGTGAGAGGGAGAGTGGGGTGAGGTGAGAGGGAGAGTGGGGTGAGGTGAGAGGGAGAGTGGGGTGAGGTGAGAGGGAGAGTGATGTGAGTGAGAGGGAGAGTGGGGTGAGGCGAGAGGGTGATTGGGGTGAGGCGAGAGGGTGAGTGGGGAGAGGCGAGAGGGTGAGTGGGGTGAAGCGAGAGGGTGAGTGGGGTGTGGCGAGAGGGAGAGTGGAGTGAGGCGAGAGGGAGAGTGGGGTGAGGCGAGAGGGTGAGTGGGGTGAGGTGAGTGGGTGAGTGGGGTGAGGCGAGAGGGAGAGTGGGGTGAGGCGAGAGGGAGAGTGGGGTGAGGCGAGAGGGTGAGTGGGGTGAGGCGAGAGGGTGAGTGGGGTGAGGCGAGAGGGTGAGTGGGAGAGGGTGAGTGGGGTGTGGCGAGAGGGTGAGTGGGGTGAGGCGAGAGGGTGAGTGGGGTGAGGGGAGAGGGTGAGTGGGGTGAGGCGAGAGCGTGAGTGGGGTGAGGAGAGAGGGTGAGTGGGGTGAGGCGAGAGGGAGACTTGGGGTGAGGCGAGAGTGGGGTGAGGCGAGAGGGTGAGTGGGGTGAGGTGAGAGGGAGAGTGGGTTGAGGCGAGATGGTGAGTGGGGTGAGGCGAGAGGGTGAGTGGTGTGAGGCGAGAGGGTGAGTGGGGTGAGTCGAGAGGGTGAGTGGGGTGAGGCGAGAGGGTGAGTGGGGTGAGGCGAGAGGGATAGTGGGGTGAGGCGAGAGGGAGAGTGGGGTGAGGCGAGAGGGTGAGTGGTGTGAGGCGAGAGGGTGAGTGGTGTGAGGCGAGAGGGTGAGTGGGGTGAGGCGAGAGGGAGAGTGGGGTGAGGCGAGAGGGAGATTGGGGTGAGGCGAGAGGGTGAGTGGGGTGAGGTGAGAGGGTCAGGCGAGAGGGTGAGTGGTGTGAGGCAAGAGGGTGAGTGGGGTGAGTCGAGAGGGTGAGTGGGGTGAGGCGAGAGGGTGAGTGGGGTGAGGCGAGAGGGTGAGTGGGTTGAGGCGAGAGGGAGAGTGGGGTGAGGCGAGAGGGTGAGGCGAGAGGGTGAGTGGGGAGAGGCGAGAGGGTGAGTGGGGTGAGGCAAGAGGGAGAGTGGGGTGAGGCGAGAGGGTGAGTGGGGTGAGGCGAGAGGGTGAGTGGGGGTGAGGCGAGAGGGGTGAGTGGCGAGAGGCGAGAGGGTGAGTGGGGTGAGGCGAGAGGGAGGGTGGGGTGAGGCGAGAGGGTGAGTGGGGTGAGGCGAGAGGGAGAGTGGGGTGAGCGAGAGGTGAGTGGGGTGAGGCGAGAGGGAGAGTGGGGTGAGGCGAGAGGGTGAGTGGGGTGAGGCGAGAGGGTGAGTGGGGTGAGTGAGAGGGAGAGTGGGGTGAGGCGAGAGGGTGAGTGGGGGTGAGGGGAGAGGGTGAGTGGGGTGAGGCGAGAGCGAGAGTGGGGTGAGGCGAAAGGGAGAGTGGGGAGAGGCGAGAGGGTGAGTGGGGTGAGGCGAGAGGGTGAGTGGGGTGAGGCGAGAGGGTGAGTGGGGTGAGGCGAGAGGGTGAGTGGGGAGAGGCGAGAGGGTGAGTGGGGTGAGGCGAGAGGGTGAGTGGGGTGAGGCGAGAGGGTGAGTGGGGAGAGGCGAGAGGGTGAGTGGGGTGAGGCGAGAGGGTGAGTGGGATGAGGCGAGTGGGTGAGTGGGGTGAGGCGAGAGGGAGAGTGGGGTGAGGCGAGAGGGTGAGTGGGGAGAGGCGAGAGGGTGAGTGGGGTGAGGCAAGAGGGTGAGTGGGGTGAGGCGAGAGGGTGAGTGGGGTGAGGCGAGTGGGTGAGTGGGGAGAGGCGAGAGGGTGAGTGGGGTGAGGCAAGAGGGTGAGTTGGGTGAGGCGAGAGGGTGAGTTGGGTGAGGCGAGAGGGTGAGTTGGGTGAGGCGAGAGGGTGAGTGGTGTGAGGCGAGAGGGTGAGAGGGGCGAGGCGAGAGGTTGAGTGGGGTGAGGCGAGAGGGTGAGTGGGATGAGGCGACAGGGTGAGTGGGGTGAGGCGAGAGGGTGAGTGGGGTGAGGCGAGAGGGTTAGTGGGGTGTGGCGAGAGGGTGAGTGGGGTGAGACGAGAGGGTGAGTGGGGTGAGGGGAGAGGGTGAGTGGGGTGAGGCGAGAGGGAGAGTGGGGTGAGGCGAGAGGGAGAGTGGGGTGAGGCGAGAGGGTGAGTGGGGTGAGGCGAGAGGGTGAGTGGGGTTGAGGCGAGAGGGAGAGTGGGGTGAGGCGAGAGGGTGAGGCGAGAGGGTGAGTGGGGAGAGGCGAGAGGGTGAGTGGGGTGAGGCAAGAGGGAGAGTGGGGTGAAGCGAGAGGGTGAGTGGGGTGAGGCGAGAGGGTGAGTGGGGTGAGGCGAGAGGGTGAGTGGCGAGAGGCGAGAGGGTGAGTGGGGTGAGGCGAGAGGAGGGTGGGGTGAGGCGAGAGGGTGAGTGGGGTGAGGCGAGAGGGAGAGTGGGGTGAGCGAGAGGGTGAGTGGGGTGAGGCGAGAGGGAGAGTGGGGTGAGGCGAGAGGGTGAGTGGGGTGAGGCGAGAGGGGTGAGTGGGGTGAGTGAGAAGGAGAGTGTGTGGAGGCGAGAGGGTGAGTGGGGTGAGGGAGAGGGTGAGTGGGGTGAGGCGAGAGCGAGAGTGGGGTGAGGCGAAAGGGAGAGTGGGGAGAGGCGAGAGGGTGAGTGGGGTGAGGCGAGAGGGTGAGTGGGGTGAGGCGAGAGGGTGAGTGGGGTGAGGCGAGAGGGTGAGTGGGGAGAGGCGAGAGGGTGAGTGGGGTGAGGCGAGAGGGTGAGTGGGGTGAGGCGAGAGGGTGAGTGGGGAGAGGCGAGAGGGTGAGTGGGGTGAGGCGAGAGGGTGAGTGGGATGAGGTGAGTGGGTGAGTGGGGTGAGGCGAGAGGGAGAGTGGGGTGAGGCGAGAGGGTGAGTGGGGAGAGGCGAGAGGGTGAGTGGGGTGAGGCAAGAGGGTGAGTGGGGTGAGGCGAGAGGGTGAGTGGGGTGAGGCGAGGTGGGTGAGTGGGGAGAGGCGAGAGGGTGAGTGGGGTGAGGCAAGAGGGTGAGTTGGGTGAGGCGAGAGGGTGAGTTGGGTGAGGCGAGAGGGTGAGTTGGGTGAGGCGAGAGGGTGAGTGGTGTGAGGCGAGAGGGTGAGAGGGGCGAGGCGAGGGGTTGAGTGGGGTGAGGCGAGAGGGTGAGTGGGATGAGGCGACAGGGTGAGTGGGGTGAGGCGAGAGGGTGAGTGGGATGTGGCGAGAGGGTTAGTGGGGTGTGGCGAGAGGGTGAGTGGGGTGAGACGAGAGGGGTGAGTGGGGTGAGGCGAGGAGGGTGAGTGGGGTGAGGCGAGAGGGAGAGTGGGGTGAGGCGAGAGGGAGAGTGGGGTGAGGCGAGAGGGTGAGTGGGGTGAGGCGAGAGGGTGAGTGGGGTGAGGCGAGAGGGAGAGTGGGGTGAGCGAGAGGGTGAGGCGAGAGGGAGAGTGGGGTGAGGTGAGAGGGTGAGTGGGGTGAGGTGAGAGGGTGAGTGGGTGAGGGGAGAGGGTGAGTGGGGTGAGGCGAGAGCGAGAGTGGGGTGAGGAGAGAGGGTGAGTGGGGTGAGGCCGAGAGGGAGAGTTGGGTGAGGCGAGAGTGGGGTGAGGCGAGAGGGTGAGTGGGGTGAGCTGAGAGGGAGAGTGGGGTGAGGCGAGATGGTGAGTGGGGTGAGGCGAGAGGGTGAGTGGTGTGAGGCGAGAGGGTGAGTGGGGTGAGTCGAGAGGGTGAGTGGGGTGAGTGGAGAGGGTGAGTGGGGTGAGGCGAGAGGGTGAGTGGGGTGAGTCAAGAGGGAGAGTGGGGGTGAGGCGAGAGGGAGAGTGGGGTGAGGCGAGAGGGTGAGTGGGGTGAGGCGAGAGGGTGAGTGGTGTGAGGCGTGAGGGTGAGTGGTGTGAGGCGAGAGGGTGAGTGGGGTGAGGCGAGAGAGGGAGAGTGGGGTGAGGCGAGAGGGAGAGTGGGGTGAGGCGAGAGTGTGAGTGGGGTGAGGTGAGAGGGTGAGGCGAGAGGGTGAGTGGTGTGAGGCAAGAGGGTGAGTGGGGTGAGTCGAGAGGTTGAGTGGGGTGAGGCGAGAGGGTGAGTGGGGTGAGGCGAGAGGGTGAGTGGGGTGAGGCGAGAGGGTGAGTGGGGTGAGGCGAGAGGGAGAGTTGGGTGAGGCGAGAGGGTGAGTGGGGTGAGGCGAGAGGGTGAGAAGGGTGAGGCGAGAGGGTGAGTGGAGTGAGTGAGATGGTGAGTGGGTGAGGTGAGAGGGAGAGTGGGGTGAGGTGAGAGGGAGAGTGGGGTGAGGTGAGAGGGGAGAGTGGGTTGAGGTGAGAGGGAGAGTGATGTGAGTGAGAGGGAGAGTGGGGTGAGGCGAGAGGGTGATTGGGGGTGAGGCGAGAGGTTGAGTGGGGAGAGGCGAGAGGGTGAGTGGGTGAAGCGAGAGGATGAGTGGGGTGTGGCGAGAGGGAGAGTGGAGTGAGGCGTGAGGGAGAGTGGGGTGAGGCGGAGAGGGTGAGTGGGGTGAGGTGAGTGGGTGAGTGGGGTGAGGCGAGAGGGAGAGTGGGGTGAGGCGAGAGGGTGAGTGGGGTGAGGCGAGAGCTTGCGTGGGGTAAGGCGAGAGGGTGAGTGGGGTGAGGCGAGAGGGTGAGTGGTGTGAGTCGAGAGGGTGAGTGGAGTGAGGCGTGAGGGTAAGTGGGGTGAGTCGAGAGGGTGAGTGGGGTGAGCTGAGTGGGTGAGGCGAGAGGGTGAGTGGTGTGAGACGAGAGGGTGAGTGGGGTGAGTCGAGAGGGTGAGTGGGGTGAGGCGAGAGGATGAGTGGGGTGAGGCGAGAGGGTGAGTGGGGGTGAGGCGAGAGGTTGAGTGGTGTGAGGTGAGAGGGAGAGTGATGTGAGTGAGAGGGAGAGTGGGGTGAGGCGAGAGGGTGATTGGGGTGAGGCGAGAGGGTGAGTGGGGAGAGGCGAGAGGGTGATTGGGGTGAGGCGAGTGGGTGAGTGGGGTGTGGCGAGAGGGAGAGTGGGGTGAGGTGAGAGGGAGAGTGGGGAGAGGCCGAGAGGGTGAGTGGGGTGAGGCGAGACGGTGAGTGTGGTGAGGCGAGAGGGGTGAGTGGGGTGAGGCGAGAGGGTGAGTGGTGTGAGGCGAGTGCGTGAGTGGGGTGAGGCGAGAGGGAGAGTGGGGTGAGGCGAGAGGGTGAGGCGAGAGGGTGAGTGGGGAGAGGCGAGAGGGTGAGTGGGGTGAGGCAAGAGGGAGAGTGGGGTGAGGCGAGAGGGTGAGTGGGGTGAGGCGATAGGGTGAGTGGGGTGAGGCGAGAGGGTGAGTGGCGAGAGGCGAGAGGGTGAGTGGGGTGAGGCGAGAGGGTGAGTGGGGTGAGGCGAGAGGGTGAGTGGGGTGAGGCGAGAGGGTGAGTGGGGTGAGGGAGAGGGTGAGTGGGGTGAGGCGAGAGGGTGAGTGGGGTGAGGCGAGAGGGTGAGTGGGGTGAGGCGAGAGGGTGAGTGGGGTGAGGCGAGAGGAGAGTGGGTGAGGCGAGAGGGAGAGTGGGTGAGGCGAGAGGGAGGGTGGGGTGAGGCGAGAGGGTGAGTGGGGTGAGGCGAGAGGGTGAGTGGGGTGAGGCTAGAGGGAGAGTGGGGTGAGCGAGATGGTGAGTGGGTTGAGGCTAGAGGGAGAGTGGGGTGAGCGAGATGGTGAGTGGGTTGAGGCGAGAGGGAGAGTGGGGTGAGGCGAGAGGGTGAGTGGGGTGAGGCGAGAGGGTGAGTTGGGTGAAGGGAGAGGGAGAGTGTGGTGAGGCGAGAGCGAGAGTGGGGTGAGGCGAGAGGGAGAGTGGGGTGAGGCGAGAGGGAGAGTGGGGTGAGCGAGAGGGTGAGGCGAGAGGGAGAGTGGGGTGAGGTGAGAGGGTGAGTGGGGTGAGGTGAGAGGGTGAGTGGGGTGAGGGGAGAGGGTGAGTGGGGTGAGGCGAGAGCGGAGAGTGGGGTGAGGAGAGAGGGTGAGTGGGGTGAGGCGAGAGGGAGAGTTGGGTGAGGCGAGAGTGGGGTGAGGCGAGAGCGAGAGTGGGGTGAGGAGAGAGGGTGAGTGGGGTGAGGCGAGAGCGAGAGTGGGGTGAGGAGAGAGGGTGAGTGGGGTGAGGCGAGAGGGAGAGTTGGGTGAGGCGAGAGTGGGGTGAGGCGAGAGGGTGAGTGGGGTGAGCTGAGAGGGAGAGTGGGGTGAGGCGAGATGGTGAGTGGGGTGAGGCGAGAGGGTGAGTGGTGTGAGGCGAGAGGGTGAGTGGGGTGAGTCGAGAGGGTGAGTGGGGTGAGTGGAGAGGGTGAGTGGGGTGAGGCGAGAGGGTGAGTGGGGTGAGTCAAGAGGGAGAGTGGGGTGAGGCGAGAGGGAGAGTGGGGTGAGGCGAGAGGGTGAGTGGGGTGAGGCGAGAGGGGTGAGTGGTGTGAGGCGTGTGAGGGTGAGTGGTGTGAGGCGAGAGGGTGAGTGGGGTGAGGCGAGAGGGAGAGTGGGGTGAGGCGAGAGGGAGAGTGGGGTGAGGCGAGAGTGTGAGTGGGGTGAGGTGAGAGGGTGAGGCGAGAGGGTGAGTGGTGTGAGGCAAGAGGGTGAGTGGGGTGAGTCGAGAGGTTGAGTGGGGTGAGGCGAGAGGGTGAGTGGGGTGAGGCGAGAGGGTGAGTGGGGGTGAGGCGAGAGGGTGAGTGGGTGAGGCGAGAGGGAGAGTTGGGTGAGGCGAGAGGGTGAGTGGGGTGAGGCGAGAGGGTGAGAAGGGTGAGGCGAGAGGGTGAGTGGAGTGAGTGAGATGGTGAGTGGGTGAGGTGAGAGGGAGAGTGGGGTGAGGTGAGAGGGAGAGTGGGGTGAGGTGAGAGGGAGAGTGGGTTGAGGTGAGAGGGAGAGTGATGTGAGTGAGAGGGAGAGTGGGGTGAGGCGAGAGGGTGATTGGGGTGAGGCGAGAGGTTGAGTGGGGAGAGGCGAGAGGGTGAGTGGGGTGAAGCGAGAGGATGAGTGGGGTGTGGCGAGAGGGAGAGTGGAGTGAGGCGTGAGGGAGAGTGGGGTGAGGCGAGAGGGTGAGTGGGGTGAGGTGAGTGGGTGAGTGGGGTGAGGCGAGAGGGAGAGTGGGGTGAGGCGAGAGGGTGAGTGGGGTGAGGCGAGAGCTTGCGTGGGGTGAGGCGAGAGGTGAGTGGGGTGAGGCGAGAGGGGTGAGTGGTGTGAGTCGAGAGGGTGAGTGGAGTGAGGCGTGAGGGTAAGTGGGGTGAGTCGAGAGGGTGAGTGGGGTGAGCTGAGTGGGTGAGGCGAGAGGGTGAGTGGTGTGAGACGAGAGGGTGAGTGGGGTGAGTCGAGAGGGTGAGTGGGGTGAGGCGAGAGGATGAGTGGGGTGAGGCGAGAGGGTGAGTGGGGTGAGGCGAGAGGTTGAGTGGTGTGAGGTGAGAGGGAGAGTGATGTGAGTGAGAGGGAGAGTGGGGTGAGGCGAGAGGGTGATTGGGGTGAGGCGAGAGGGTGAGTGGGGAGAGGCGAGAGGGTGATTGGGGTGAGGCGAGTGGGTGAGTGGGGTGTGGCGAGAGGGAGAGTGGGGTGAGGTGAGAGGGAGAGTGGGGAGAGGCGAGAGGGTGAGTGGGGTGAGGCGAGAGGGTGAGTGTGGTGAGGCGAGAGGGTGAGTGGGGTGAGGCGAGAGGGTGAGTGGTGTGAGGCGAGTGCGTGAGTGGGGTGAGGCGAGAGGGAGAGTGGGGTGAGGCGAGAGGGTGAGGCGAGAGGGTGAGTGGGGAGAGGCGAGAGGGTGAGTGGGGTGAGGCAAGAGGGAGAGTGGGGTGAGGCGAGAGGGTGAGTGGGGTGAGGCGATAGGGTGAGTGGGGTGAGGCGAGAGGGTGAGTGGCGAGAGGCGAGAGGGTGAGTGGGGTGAGGCGAGAGGGTGAGTGGGGTGAGGCGAGAGGGTGAGTGGGGTGAGGCGAGAGGGTGAGTGGGGTGAGGCGAGAGGGTGAGTGGGGTGAGGCGAGAGGGTGAGTGGGGTGAGGCGAGAGGGTGAGTGGGGTGAGGCGAGAGGGAGAGTGGGGTGAGGCGAGAGGGAGAGTGGGGTGAGGCGAGAGGGAGGGTGGGGTGAGGCGAGAGGGTGAGTGGGGTGAGGCGAGAGGGTGAGTGGGGTGAGGCTAGAGGGAGAGTGGGGGTGAGCGAGATGGTGAGTGGGTTGAGGCTAGAGGGAGAGTGGGGTGAGCGAGATGGTGAGTGGGTTGAGGCGAGAGGGAGAGTGGGGTGAGGCGAGAGGGTGAGTGGGGTGAGGCGAGAGGGTGAGTTGGGTGAAGGGAGAGGGAGAGTGTGGTGAGGCGAGAGCGAGAGTGGGGTGAGGCGAGAGGGAGAGTGGGGAGAGGCGAGAGGGTGAGTGGGGTGAGGCGAGAGGGTGAGTGGTGTGAGGCGAGAGGGAGGTTGGGGTGAGGCGAGAGGGAGAGTGGGGTGAGGCGAGAGGGAGAGTGGGGTGAGGCGAGAGGGTGAGTGGGGTGAGGTGAGCGGGTGAGGCGAGAGGGTGAGTGGTGTGAGGCAAGAGGGTGAGTGGGGTGAGTCGAGAGGCTGAGTGGGGTGAGGCGAGAGGGTGAGTGGGGTGAGGCGAGAGGGTGAGTGGGGTGAGGCGAGAGGGTGAGTGGGGTGAGGCGAGAGGGAGAGTTGGGTGAGGCGAGAGGGTGAGTGGGGTGAGGCGAGAGGGTGAGAAGGGTGAGGCGAGAGGGTGAGTGGAGTGAGTGAGATGGTGAGTGGGTGAGGTGAGAGGGAGAGTGGGGTGAGGTGAGAGGGAGAGTGGGGTGAGGTGAGAGGGAGAGTGGGGTGAGGTGAGAGGGAGAGTGATGTGAGTGAGAGGGAGAGTGGGGTGAGGCGAGAGGGTGATTGGGGTGAGGCGAGAGGGTGAGTGGGGAGAGGCGAGAGTGTGAGTGGGGTGAAGCGAGAGGGTGAGTGGGGTGTGGCGAGAGGGAGAGTGGAGTGAGGCGAGAGGGAGAGTGGGGTGAGGCGAGAGGGTGAGTGGGGTGAGGTGAGTGGGTGAGTGGGGTGAGGCGAGAGGGACAGTGGGGTGAGGCGAGAGGGTGAGTGGGGTGAGGCGAGAGGGTGAGTGGGGTGAGGCGAGAGGGTGAGTGGGGTGAGGCGAGAGGGTGAGTGGGGTGTGGCGAGAGGGTGAGTGGGGTGAGGCGAGAGGGTGAGTGGGGTGAGGGGAGAGGGTGAGTGGGGTGAGGCGAGAGCGTGAGTGGGGTGAGGAGAGAGGGTGAGTGGGGTGAGGCGAGAGGGAGACTTGGGTGAGGCGAGAGTGGGGTGAGGCGAGAGGGTGAATGGGGTGAGGTGAGAGGGAGAGTGGGTTGAGGCGAGATGGTGAGTGGGGTGAGGCGAGAGGGTGAGTGGTGTGAGGCGAGAGGGTGAGTGGGGTGAGGCGAGAGGGTGAGTGGGGTGAGGCGAGAGGGTGAGTGGGGTGAGGCGAGAGGGTGAGTGGGGTGAGGCGAGAGGGAGAGTGGGGTGAGGCGAGAGGGAGAGTGGGGTGAGGCGAGAGGGTGATTGGTGTGAGGCGAGAGGGTGAGTGGTGTGAGGCGAGAGGGTGAGTGGGGTGAGGCGAGAGGGAGAGTGGGGTGAGGCGAGAGGGAGAGTGGGGTGAGGCGAGAGGGTGAGTGGGGTGAGGTGAGAGGGTCAGGCGAGAGGGTGAGTGGTGTGAGGCAAGAGGGTGAATGGGGTGAGTCGAGAGGGTGAGTGGGGTGAGGCGAGAGGGTGAGTGGGGTGAGGCGAGAGGGTGAGTGGGGTGATGTGAGAGGGTGAGTGGGGTGAGGCGAGAGGGAGAGTGGGGTGAGTGGGAGGGAGAGTGGAGTGAGGCGAGTGGGTGAGTGGAGTGAGTGAGATGGTGAGCGGGTGAGGTGGGAGGGAGAGTGGGGTGAGGTGAGAGGGAGAGTGGGGTGAGGTGAGAGGGAGAGTGGTGTGAGGTGAGAGGGAGAGTGATGTGAGTGAGAGGGAGAGTGAGGTGAGGCGAGAGGGTGATTGGGGTGAGGCGAGAGGGTGAGTGGGGAGAGGCGAGAGGGTGAGTGGGGTGAGGCGAGAGGGTGAGTGGGGTGTGGCGAGAGGGAGAGTGGGGTGAGGCGAGAGGGAGAGTGGGGAGAGGCGAGAGGGTGAGTGGGGTGAGGCGAGAGGGTGAGTGTGGTGAGGCGAGAGGGTGAGTGGGGAGAGGCGAGAGGGTGAGTGGTGTGAGGTGAGTGCGTGAGTGGGGTGAGGCGAGAGGGAGAGTGGGGTGAGGCGAGAGGGTGAGGCGAGAGGGTGAGTGGGGAGAGGCGAGAGGGTGAGTGGGGTGAGGCAAGAGGGTGAGTGGGGTGAGGCGAGAGGGTGAGTGGGGTGAGGCGAGAGGGTGAGTGGGGAGAGGCGAGAGGGTGTGTGGGGTGAGGCGAGCGGGTGAGTGGGGTGAGGCGAGAGGTTGAGTGGGGTGAGGCGAGAGGATGAGTGGGGTGAGGCGAGAGGGGGAGTAGTGTGAGGCGAGAGGGTGAGTGGGGTGAGGCGAGAGGTTGAGTGGGGTGTGTCGAGATGGTGAGAGGGGTGAGGGAGAGGGTGAGTGGGGTGAGGCGAGAGGGTGAGTGGGGTGAGGCGAGAGTGTGAGTGGGGTGAGGCCAGAGGGTGAGTGGGGTGAGGCGAGAGCGAGAGTGGGGTGAGGCGAGAGGGAGAGTGGGGAGAGGCGAGAGGGTGACTGGGGTGAGGCGAGAGGGTGAGTGGGGTGAGGCGAGAGGGAGAGTGGGGTGAGGCGAGAGGGAGAGTGGGGTGAGGCGAGAGGGTGAGTGGGGTGAGGCGAGAGGGTGAGTGGGGTGAGGCGAGAGGGAGAGTGGGGTGTGCGAGAGGGTGAGTGGGGTGAGGCGAGAGGGAGAGTGGGGTGAGGCGAGAGGGTGAGTGGGGAGAGGCGAGAGGGTGAGTGGGGTGAGGCAAGAGGGTGAGTGGGGTGAGGCGAGAGCGTGAGTGGGGTGAGGCGAGAGGTTGAGTGGGGTGAGGCGAGAGGATGAGTGGGGTGAGGCGAGAGGGGGAGTGGTGTGAGGCGAGAGGGTGCGTGGGGTGAGGCGAGAGGTTGAGTGGGGTGTGTCGAGATGGTGAGTGGGGTGAGGGAGAGGGTGAGTGGGGTGAGGCGAGAGGGTGAGTGGGGTGAGGCGAGAGGGTGAGTGGGGTGAGGCGAGAGGGTGTGTGGGGTGAGGCGAGAGGGTGAGTGGGGTGAGGCGAGAGGCTGGTTGGGGTGAGGCGAGAGGGAGAGTGGGGTGAGATGAGAGGGAGGGTGGGGTGAGGCGAGTGGGAGAGTGGGGTGAGGCGAGAGGGTGAGTGGGGTGAGGCAAGAGGGTGAGTGGGGTGAGGCTAGAGGGAGAGTGGGGTGAGCGAGATGGTGAGTGGGTTGAGGCGAGAGGGAGAGTGGGGTGAGGCGAGAGGGTGAGTGGGGTGAGGCGAGAGGTTGAGTGGGGTGAAGGGAGAGGGTGAGTGGGGTGAGGCGAGAGCGAGAGTGGGGTGAGGCGAGAGGGAGAGTGGGGAGAGGCGAGAGGGTGAGTGGGGTGAGGCGAGAGGGTGAGTGGTGTGAGGCGAGAGGCTGAGTGGGGTGAGGCGAGAGGGAGAGTTCGGTGAGGCGAGAGGGAGAGTGGGGTGAGGCGAGAGGGTGAGCGGGTGAGGCGAGAGGGTGAGTGGGGTGTGTCGAGATGGTGAGTGGGGTGAGGGAGAGGGTGAGTGGGGTGAGGCGAGAGGGTGAGTGGGATGAGGCGAGTGGGTGAGTGGGGTGAGGCGAGAGGGAGAGTGGGGTGAGGCGAGAGGGTGAGTGGGGAGAGGCGAGAGGGTGAGTGGGGTGAGGCAAGAGGGTGAGTGGGGTGAGGCGAGAGGGTGAGTGGGGTGAGGCGAGTGGGTGAGTGGGGAGAGGCGAGAGGGTGAGTGGGGTGAGGCAAGAGGGTGAGTTGGGTGAGGCGAGAGGGTGAGTTGGGTGAGGCGAGAGGGTGAGTTGGGTGAGGCGAGAGGGTGAGTGGTGTGAGGCGAGAGGGTGAGAGGGGCGAGGCGAGAGGTTGAGTGGGGTGAGGCGAGAGGGTGAGTGGGATGAGGCGACAGGGTGAGTGGGGTGAGGCGAGAGGGTGAGTGGGGTGAGGCGAGAGGGTTAGTGGGGTGTGGCGAGAGGGTGAGTGGGGTGAGACGAGAGGGTGAGTGGGGTGAGGGGAGAGGGTGAGTGGGGTGAGGCGAGAGGGAGAGTGGGGTGAGGCGAGAGGGAGAGTGGGGTGAGGCGAGAGGGTGAGTGGGGTGAGGCGAGAGGGTGAGTGGGTTGAGGCGAGAGGGAGAGTGGGGTGAGGCGAGAGGGTGAGGCGAGAGGGTGAGTGGGGAGAGGCGAGAGGGTGAGTGGGGTGAGGCAAGAGGGAGAGTGGGGTGAAGCGAGAGGGTGAGTGGGGTGAGGCGAGAGGGTGAGTGGGGTGAGGCGAGAGGGTGAGTGGCGAGAGGCGAGAGGGTGAGTGGGGTGAGGCGAGAGGGAGGGTGGGGTGAGGCGAGAGGGTGAGTGGGGTGAGGCGAGAGGGAGAGTGGGGTGAGCGAGAGGGTGAGTGGGGTGAGGCGAGAGGGAGAGTGGGGTGAGGCGAGAGGGTGAGGCGAGAGGGTGAGTGGGGAGAGGCGAGAGGGTGAGTGGGGTGAGGCAAGAGGGTGAGTGGGGTGAGGCGAGAGGGTGAGTGGGGTGAGGCGAGAGGGTGAGTGGGGAGAGGCGAGAGGGTGTGTGGGGTGAGGCGAGCGGGTGAGTGGGGTGAGGCGAGAGGTTGAGTGGGGTGAGGCGAGAGGATGAGTGGGGTGAGGCGAGAGGGGGAGTAGTGTGAGGCGAGAGGGTGAGTGGGGTGAGGCGAGAGGTTGAGTGGGGTGTGTCGAGATGGTGAGAGGGGTGAGGGAGAGGGTGAGTGGGGTGAGGCGAGAGGGTGAGTGGGGTGAGGCGAGAGTGTGAGTGGGGTGAGGCCAGAGGGTGAGTGGGGTGAGGCGAGAGCGAGAGTGGGGTGAGGCGAGAGGGAGAGTGGGGAGAGGCGAGAGGGTGACTGGGGTGAGGCGAGAGGGTGAGTGGGGTGAGGCGAGAGGGAGAGTGGGGTGAGGCGAGAGGGAGAGTGGGGTGAGGCGAGAGGGTGAGTGGGGTGAGGCGAGAGGGTGAGTGGGGTGAGGCGAGAGGGAGAGTGGGGTGTGCGAGAGGGTGAGTGGGGTGAGGCGAGAGGGAGAGTGGGGTGAGGCGAGAGGGTGAGTGGGGAGAGGCGAGAGGGTGAGTGGGGTGAGGCAAGAGGGTGAGTGGGGTGAGGCGAGAGCGTGAGTGGGGTGAGGCGAGAGGTTGAGTGGGGTGAGGCGAGAGGATGAGTGGGGTGAGGCGAGAGGGGGAGTGGTGTGAGGCGAGAGGGTGCGTGGGGTGAGGCGAGAGGTTGAGTGGGGTGTGTCGAGATGGTGAGTGGGGTGAGGGAGAGGGTGAGTGGGGTGAGGCGAGAGGGTGAGTGGGGTGAGGCGAGAGGGTGAGTGGGGTGAGGCGAGAGGGTGTGTGGGGTGAGGCGAGAGGGTGAGTGGGGTGAGGCGAGAGGCTGGTTGGGGTGAGGCGAGAGGGAGAGTGGGGTGAGATGAGAGGGAGGGTGGGGTGAGGCGAGTGGGAGAGTGGGGTGAGGCGAGAGGGTGAGTGGGGTGAGGCAAGAGGGTGAGTGGGGTGAGGCTAGAGGGAGAGTGGGGTGAGCGAGATGGTGAGTGGGTTGAGGCGAGAGGGAGAGTGGGGTGAGGCGAGAGGGTGAGTGGGGTGAGGCGAGAGGTTGAGTGGGGTGAAGGGAGAGGGTGAGTGGGGTGAGGCGAGAGCGAGAGTGGGGTGAGGCGAGAGGGAGAGTGGGGAGAGGCGAGAGGGTGAGTGGGGTGAGGCGAGAGGGTGAGTGGTGTGAGGCGAGAGGCTGAGTGGGGTGAGGCGAGAGGGAGAGTTCGGTGAGGCGAGAGGGAGAGTGGGGTGAGGCGAGAGGGTGAGCGGGTGAGGCGAGAGGGTGAGTGGGGTGTGTCGAGATGGTGAGTGGGGTGAGGGAGAGGGTGAGTGGGGTGAGGCGAGAGGGTGAGTGGGATGAGGCGAGTGGGTGAGTGGGGTGAGGCGAGAGGGAGAGTGGGGTGAGGCGAGAGGGTGAGTGGGGAGAGGCGAGAGGGTGAGTGGGGTGAGGCAAGAGGGTGAGTGGGGTGAGGCGAGAGGGTGAGTGGGGTGAGGCGAGTGGGTGAGTGGGGAGAGGCGAGAGGGTGAGTGGGGTGAGGCAAGAGGGTGAGTTGGGTGAGGCGAGAGGGTGAGTTGGGTGAGGCGAGAGGGTGAGTTGGGTGAGGCGAGAGGGTGAGTGGTGTGAGGCGAGAGGGTGAGAGGGGCGAGGCGAGAGGTTGAGTGGGGTGAGGCGAGAGGGTGAGTGGGATGAGGCGACAGGGTGAGTGGGGTGAGGCGAGAGGGTGAGTGGGGTGAGGCGAGAGGGTTAGTGGGGTGTGGCGAGAGGGTGAGTGGGGTGAGACGAGAGGGTGAGTGGGGTGAGGGGAGAGGGTGAGTGGGGTGAGGCGAGAGGGAGAGTGGGGTGAGGCGAGAGGGAGAGTGGGGTGAGGCGAGAGGGTGAGTGGGGTGAGGCGAGAGGGTGAGTGGGTTGAGGCGAGAGGGAGAGTGGGGTGAGGCGAGAGGGTGAGGCGAGAGGGTGAGTGGGGAGAGGCGAGAGGGTGAGTGGGGTGAGGCAAGAGGGAGAGTGGGGTGAAGCGAGAGGGTGAGTGGGGTGAGGCGAGAGGGTGAGTGGGGTGAGGCGAGAGGGTGAGTGGCGAGAGGCGAGAGGGTGAGTGGGGTGAGGCGAGAGGGAGGGTGGGGTGAGGCGAGAGGGTGAGTGGGGTGAGGCGAGAGGGAGAGTGGGGTGAGCGAGAGGGTGAGTGGGGTGAGGCGAGAGGGAGAGTGGGGTGAGGCGAGAGGGTGAGTGGGGTGAGGCGAGAGGGTGAGTGGGGTGAGTGAGAAGGAGAGTGGTGTGAGGCGAGAGGGTGAGTGGGGTGAGGGGAGAGGGTGAGTGGGGTGAGGCGAGAGCGAGAGTGGGGTGAGGCGAAAGGGAGAGTGGGGAGAGGCGAGAGGGTGAGTGGGGTGAGGCGAGAGGGTGAGTGGGGTGAGGCGAGAGGGTGAGTGGGGTGAGGCGAGAGGGTGAGTGGGGAGAGGCGAGAGGGTGAGTGGGGTGAGGCGAGAGGGTGAGTGGGGTGAGGCGAGAGGGTGAGTGGGGAGAGGCGAGAGGGTGAGTGGGGTGAGGCGAGAGGGTGAGTGGGATGAGGGTGAGTGGGTGAGTGGGGTGAGGCGAGAGGGAGAGTGGGGTGAGGCGAGAGGGTGAGTGGGGAGAGGCGAGAGGGTGAGTGGGGTGAGGCAAGAGGGTGAGTGGGGTGAGGCGAGAGGGTGAGTGGGGTGAGGCGAGTGGGTGAGTGGGGAGAGGCGAGAGGGTGAGTGGGGTGAGGCAAGAGGGTGAGTTGGGTGAGGCGAGAGGGTGAGTTGGGTGAGGCGAGAGGGTGAGTTGGGTGAGGCGAGAGGGTGAGTGGTGTGAGGCGAGAGGGTGAGAGGGGCGAGGCGAGGGGTTGAGTGGGGTGAGGCGAGAGGGTGAGTGGGATGAGGCGACAGGGTGAGTGGGGTGAGGCGAGAGGGTGAGTGGGATGAGGCGAGAGGGTTAGTGGGGTGTGGCGAGAGGGTGAGTGGGGTGAGACGAGAGGGTGAGTGGGGTGAGGGGAGAGGGTGAGTGGGGTGAGGCGAGAGGGAGAGTGGGGTGAGGCGAGAGGGAGAGTGGGGTGAGGCGAGAGGGTGAGTGGGGTGAGGCGAGAGGGTGAGTGGGGTGAGGCGAGAGGGAGAGTGGGTGTGAGCGAGAGGGTGAGGCGAGAGGGAGAGTGGGGTGAGGTGAGAGGGTGAGTGGGGTGAGGTGAGAGGGTGAGTGGGGTGAGGGGAGAGGGTGAGTGGGGGTGAGGCGAGAGCGAGAGTGGGGTGAGGAGAGAGGGTGAGTGGGGTGAGGCGAGAGGGAGAGTTGGGTGAGGCGAGAGTGGGGTGAGGCGAGAGGGTGAGTGGGGTGAGCTGAGAGGGAGAGTGGGGTGAGGCGAGATGGTGAGTGGGGTGAGGCGAGAGGGTGAGTGGTGTGAGGCGAGAGGGTGAGTGGGGTGAGTCGAGAGGGTGAGTGGGGTGAGTGGAGAGGGTGAGTGGGGTGAGGCGAGAGGGTGAGTGGGGTGAGTCAAGAGGGAGAGTGGGGTGAGGCGAGAGGGAGAGTGGGGTGAGGCGAGAGGGTGAGTGGGGTGAGGCGAGAGGGTGAGTGGTGTGAGGCGTGAGGGTGAGTGGTGTGAGGCGAGAGGGTGAGTGGGGTGAGGCGAGAGGGAGAGTGGGGTGAGGCGAGAGGGAGAGTGGGGTGAGGCGAGAGTGTGAGTGGGGTGAGGTGAGAGGGTGAGGCGAGAGGGTGAGTGGTGTGAGGCAAGAGGGTGAGTGGGGTGAGTCGAGAGGTTGAGTGGGGTGAGGCGAGAGGGGTGAGTGGGGTGAGGCGAGAGGGTGAGTGGGGTGAGGCGAGAGGGTGAGTGGGGTGAGGCGAGAGGGAGAGTTGGGTGAGGCGAGAGGGTGAGTGGGGTGAGGCGAGAGGGTGAGAAGGGTGAGGCGAGAGGGTGAGTGGAGTGAGTGAGATGGTGAGTGGGTGAGGTGAGAGGGAGAGTGGGGTGAGGTGAGAGGGAGAGTGGGGTGAGGTGAGAGGGAGAGTGATGTGAGTGAGAGGGAGAGTGGGGTGAGGCGAGAGGGTGATTGGGGTGAGGCGAGAGGTTGAGTGGGGAGAGGCGAGAGGGTGAGTGGGGTGAAGCGAGAGGATGAGTGGGGTTGTGGCGAGAGGGAGAGTGGAGTGAGGCGTGAGGGAGAGTGGGGTGAGGCGAGAGGGTGAGTGGGGTGAGGTGAGTGGGTGAGTGGGGTGAGGCGAGAGGGAGAGTGGGGTGAGGCGAGAGGGTGAGTGGGGTGAGGCGAGAGCTTGCGTGGGGTGAGGCGAGAGGGTGAGTGGGGTGAGGCGAGAGGGTGAGTGGTGTGAGTCGAGAGGGTGAGTGGAGTGAGGCGTGAGGGTAAGTGGGGTGAGTCGAGAGGGTGAGTGGGGTGAGCTGAGTGGGTGAGGCGAGAGGGTGAGTGGTGTGAGACGAGAGGGTGAGTGGGGTGAGTCGAGAGGGTGAGTGGGGTGAGGCGAGAGGATGAGTGGGGTGAGGCGAGAGGGTGAGTGGGGTGAGGCGAGAGGTTGAGTGGTGTGAGGTGAGAGGGAGAGTGATGTGAGTGAGAGGGAGAGTGGGGTGAGGCGAGAGGGTGATTGGGGTGAGGCGAGAGGGTGAGTGGGGAGAGGCAAGAGGGTGATTGGGGTGAGGCGAGTGGGTGAGTGGGGTGTGGCGAGAGGGAGAGTGGGGTGAGGTGAGAGGGAGAGTGGGGAGAGGCGAGAGGGTGAGTGGGGTGAGGCGAGAGGGTGAGTGTGGTGAGGCGAGAGGGTGAGTGGGGTGAGGCGAGAGGGTGAGTGGTGTGAGGCGAGTGCGTGAGTGGGGTGAGGCGAGAGGGAGAGTGGGGTGAGGCGAGAGGGTGAGGCGAGAGGGTGAGTGGGGAGAGGCGAGAGGGTGAGTGGGGTGAGGCAAGAGGGAGAGTGGGGTGAGGCGAGAGGGTGAGTGGGGTGAGGCGATAGGGTGAGTGGGGTGAGGCGAGAGGGTGAGTGGCGAGAGGCGAGAGGGTGAGTGGGGTGAGGCGAGAGGGTGAGTGGGGTGAGGCGAGAGGGTGAGTGGGGTGAGGCGAGAGGGTGAGTGGGGTGAGGCGAGAGGGTGAGTGGGGTGAGGCGAGAGGGTGAGTGGGGTGAGGCGAGAGGGTGAGTGGGTGAGGCGAGGGGCGGGAGAGGGAGAGTGGGGTGAGGCGAGAGGGAGAGTGGGGTGAGGCGAGAGGGAGGGTGGGGTGAGGCGAGAGGGTGAGTGGGGTGAGGCGAGAGGGTGAGTGGGGTGAGGCTAGAGGGAGAGTGGGGTGAGCGAGATGGTGAGTGGGTTGAGGCTAGAGGGAGAGTGGGGTGAGCGAGATGGTGAGTGGGTTGAGGCGAGAGGGAGAGTGGGGTGAGGCGAGAGGGTGAGTGGGGTGAGGCGAGAGGGTGAGTTGGGTGAAGGGAGAGGGAGAGTGTGGTGAGGCGAGAGCGAGAGTGGGGTGAGGCGAGAGGGAGAGTGGGGAGAGGCGAGAGGGTGAGTGGGGTGAGGCGAGAGGGTGAGTGGTGTGAGGCGAGAGGGAGGTTGGGGTGAGGCGAGAGGGAGAGTGGGGTGAGGCGAGAGGGAGAGTGGGGTGAGGCGAGAGGGTGAGTGGGGTGAGGTGAGCGGGTGAGGCGAGAGGGTGAGTGGTGTGAGGCAAGAGGGTGAGTGGGGCGAGTCGAGAGGCTGAGTGGGGTGAGGCGAGAGGGTGAGTGGGGTGAGGCGAGAGGGTGAGTGGGGTGAGGCGAGAGGGTGAGTGGGGTGAGGCGAGAGGGAGAGTTGGGTGAGGCGAGAGGGTGAGTGGGGTGAGGCGAGAGGGTGAGAAGGGTGAGGCGAGAGGGTGAGTGGAGTGAGTGAGATGGTGATTGGGTGAGGTGAGAGGGAGAGTGGGGTGAGGTGAGAGGGAGAGTGGGGTGAGGTGAGAGGGAGAGTGGGGTGAGGTGAGAGGGAGAGTGATGTGAGTGAGAGGGAGAGTGGGGTGAGGCGAGAGGGTGATTGGGGTGAGGCGAGAGGGTGAGTGGGGAGAGGCGAGAGTGTGAGTGGGGTGAAGCGAGAGGGTGAGTGGGGTGTGGCGAGAGGGAGAGTGGAGTGAGGCGAGAGGGAGAGTGGGGTGAGGCGAGAGGGTGAGTGGGGTGAGGTGAGTGGGTGAGTGGGGTGAGGCGAGAGGGACAGTGGGGTGAGGCGAGAGGGTGAGTGGGGTGAGGCGAGAGGGTGAGTGGGGTGAGGCGAGAGGGTGAGTGGGGTGAGGCGAGAGGGTGAGTGGGGTGTGGCGAGAGGGTGAGTGGGGTGAGGCGAGAGGGTGAGTGGGGTGAGGGGAGAGGGTGAGTGGGGTGAGGCGAGAGCGTGAGTGGGGTGAGGAGAGAGGGTGAGTGGGGTGAGGCGAGAGGGAGACTTGGGTGAGGCGAGAGTGGGGTGAGGCGAGAGGGTGAATGGGGTGAGGTGAGAGGGAGAGTGGGTTGAGGCGAGATGGTGAGTGGGGTGAGGCGAGAGGGTGAGTGGTGTGAGGCGAGAGGGTGAGTGGGGTGAGGCGAGAGGGTGAGTGGGGTGAGGTGAGAGGGTGAGTGGGGTGAGGCGAGAGGGTGAGTGGGGTGAGGCGAGAGGGAGAGTGGGGTGAGGCGAGAGGGAGAGTGGGGTGAGGCGAGAGGGTGATTGGTGTGAGGCGAGAGGGTGAGTGGTGTGAGGCGAGAGGGTGAGTGGGGTGAGGCGAGAGGGAGAGTGGGGTGAGGCGAGAGGGAGAGTGGGTGAGGCGAGAGGGTGAGTGGGGTGAGGTGAGAGGGTCAGGCGAGAGGGTGAGTGGTGTGAGGCAAGAGGGTGAATGGGGTGAGTCGAGAGGGTGAGTGGGGTGAGGCGAGAGGGTGAGTGGGGTGAGGCGAGAGGGTGAGTGGGTTGAGGCAAGAGGGTGAGTGGGGTGATGTGAGAGGGTGAGTGGGGTGAGGCGAGAGGGAGAGTGGGGTGAGTGGGAGGGAGAGTGGAGTGAGGCGAGTGGGTGAGTGGAGTGAGTGAGATGGTGAGCGGGTGAGGTGGGAGGGAGAGTGGGGTGAGGTGAGAGGGAGAGTGGGGTGAGGTGAGAGGGAGAGTGGTGTGAGGTGAGAGGGAGAGTGATGTGAGTGAGAGGGAGAGTGAGGTGAGGCGAGAGGGTGATTGGGGTGAGGCGAGAGGGTGAGTGGGGAGAGGCGAGAGGGTGAGTGGGGTGAGGCGAGAGGGTGAGTGGGGTGTGGCGAGAGGGAGAGTGGGGTGAGGCGAGAGGGAGAGTGGGGAGAGGCGAGAGGGTGAGTGGGGTGAGGCGAGAGGGTGAGTGTGGTGAGGCGAGAGGGTGAGTGGGGAGAGGCGAGAGGGTGAGTGGTGTGAGGTGAGTGCGTGAGTGGGGTGAGGCGAGAGGGAGAGTGGGGTGAGGCGAGAGGGTGAGGCGAGAGGGTGAGTGGGGAGAGGCGAGAGGGTGAGTGGGGTGAGGCAAGAGGGTGAGTGGGGTGAGGCGAGAGGGGTGAGTGGGGTGAGGCGAGAGGGTGAGTGGGGAGAGGCGAGAGGGTGTGTGGGGTGAGGCGAGCGGGTGAGTGGGGTGAGGCGAGAGGTTGAGTGGGGTGAGGCGAGAGGATGAGTGGGGTGAGGCGAGAGGGGGAGTAGTGTGAGGCGAGAGGGTGAGTGGGGTGAGGCGAGAGGTTGAGTGGGGTGTGTCGAGATGGTGAGAGGGGTGAGGGAGAGGGTGAGTGGGGTGAGGCGAGAGGGTGAGTGGGGTGAGGCGAGAGTGTGAGTGGGGTGAGGCCAGAGGGTGAGTGGGGTGAGGCGAGAGCGAGAGTGGGGTGAGGCGAGAGGGAGAGTGGGGAGAGGCGAGAGGGTGACTGGGGTGAGGCGAGAGGGTGAGTGGGGTGAGGCGAGAGGGAGAGTGGGGTGAGGCGAGAGGGAGAGTGGGGTGAGGCGAGAGGGTGAGTGGGGTGAGGCGAGAGGGTGAGTGGGGTGAGGCGAGAGGGAGAGTGGGGTGTGCGAGAGGGTGAGTGGGGTGAGGCGAGAGGGAGAGTGGGGTGAGGCGAGAGGGTGAGTGGGGAGAGGCGAGAGGGTGAGTGGGGTGAGGCAAGAGGGTGAGTGGGGTGAGGCGAGAGCGTGAGTGGGGTGAGGCGAGAGGTTGAGTGGGGTGAGGCGAGAGGATGAGTGGGGTGAGGCGAGAGGGGGAGTGGGGTGAGGCGAGAGGGTGAGTGGGGTGAGGCGAGAGGGTGAGTGGGGTGAGGCGAGAGGGTGAGTGGGGAGAGGCGAGAGGGTGAGTGGGGTGAGGCGAGAGGGTGAGTGGGGTGAGGCGAGAGGGTGAGTGGGGAGAGGCGAGAGGGTGAGTGGGGTGAGGCGAGAGGGTGAGTGGGATGAGGTGAGTGGGTGAGTGGGGTGAGGCGAGAGGGAGAGTGGGGTGAGGCGAGAGGATGAGTGGGGAGAGGCGAGAGGGTGAGTGGGGTGAGGCAAGAGGGTGAGTGGGGTGAGGCGAGAGGGTGAGTGGGGTGAGGCGAGTGGGTGAGTGGGGAGAGGCGAGAGGGTGAGTGGGGTGAGGCAAGAGGGTGAGTTGGGTGAGGCGAGAGGGTGAGTTGGGTGAGGCGAGAGGGTGAGTTGGGTGAGGCGAGAGGGTGAGTGGTGTGAGGCGAGAGGGTGAGAGGGGTGAGGCGAGAGGTTGAGTGGGGTGAGGCGAGAGGGTGAGTGGGATGAGGCGACAGGGTGAGTGGGGTGAGGCGAGAGGGTGAGTGGGGTGAGGCGAGAGGGTTAGTGGGGTGTGGCGAGAGGGTGAGTGGGGTGAGACGAGAGGGTGAGTGGGGTGAGGGGAGAGGGTGAGTGGGGTGAGGCGAGAGGGAGAGTGGGGTGAGGCGAGAGGGAGAGTGGGGTGAGGCGAGAGGGTGAGTGGGGTGAGGCGAGAGGGTGAGTGGGGTGAGGCGAGAGGGAGAGTGGGGTGAGCGAGAGGGTGAGGCGAGAGGGAGAGTGGGGTGAGGCGAGAGGGTGAGTGGGGTGAGGTGAGAGGGTGAGTGGGGTGAGGGGAGAGGGTGAGTGGGGTGAGGCGAGAGCGAGAGTGGGGTGAGGAGAGAGGGTGAGTGGGGTGAGGCGAGAGGGAGAGTTGGGTGAGGCGAGAGTGGGGTGAGGCGAGATGGTGAGTGGGGTGAGGCGAGAGGGTGAGTGGTGTGAGGCGAGAGGGTGAGTGGGGTGAGTCGAGAGGGTGAGTGGGGTGAGTTGAGAGGGTGAGTGGGGTGAGGCGAGAGGGTGAGTGGGGTGAGTCAAGAGGGAGAGTGGGGTGAGGCGAGAGGGAGAGTGGGGTGAGGCGAGAGGGTGAGTGGGGTGAGGCGAGAGGGTGAGTGGTGTGAGGCGAGAGGGTGAGTGGTGTGAGGCGAGAGGGTGAGTGGGGTGAGGCGAGAGGGAGAGTGGGGTGAGGCGAGAGGGAGAGTGGGGTGAGGCGAGAGTGTGAGTGGGGTGAGGTGAGAGGGTGAGGCGAGAGGGTGAGTGGTGTGAGGCAAGAGGGTGAGTGGGGTGAGTCGAGAGGGTGAGTGGGGTGAGGTGAGAGGGTGAGTGGGGTGAGGCGAGAGGGTGAGTGGGGTGAGGCGAGAGGGTGAGTGGGGTGAGGCGAGAGGGAGAGTTGGGTGAGGCGAGAGGGTGAGTGGGGTGAGGCGAGAGGGTGAGAAGGGTGAGGCGAGAGGGTGAGTGGAGTGAGTGAGATGGTGAGTGGGTGAGGTGAGAGGGAGAGTGGGGTGAGGTGAGAGGGAGAGTGGGGTGAGGTGAGAGGGAGAGTGGGTTGAGGTGAGAGGGAGAGTGATGTGAGTGAGAGGGAGAGTGGGGTGAGGCGAGAGTGTGATTGGGATGAGGCGAGAGGGTGAGTGGGGAGAGGCGAGAGGTTGAGTGGGGTGAGGCGAGAGGGTGAGTGGGGAGAGGCGAGAGGGTGAGTGGGGTGAGGCGAGAGGGTGAGTGGGGTGTGGCGAGAGGGAGAGTGGGGTGAGGTGAGAGGGAGAGTGGGGAGAGGCGAGAGGGTGAGTGGGGTGAGGCGAGAGGGTGAGTGTGGTGAGGCGAGAGGGTGAGTGGGGTGAGGCGAGAGGGTGAGTGGTGTGAGGCGAGTGCGTGAGTGGGGTGAGGCGAGTGCGTGAGTGGGGTGAGGCGAGAGGGAGAGTGGGGTGAGGCGAGAGGGTGAGGCGAGAGGGTGAGTGGGGAGAGGCGAGAGGGTGAGTGGGGTGAGGCAAGAGGGAGAGTGGGGTGAGGCGAGAGGGTGAGTGGGGTGAGGCGAGAGGGTGAGTGGGGTGAGGCGAGAGGGTGAGTGGCGAGAGGCGAGAGGGTGAGTGGGGTGAGGCGAGAGGGTGAGTGGGGTGAGGCGAGAGGGTGAGTGAGGTGAGGCGAGAGGGTGAGTGGGGTGAGGCGAGAGGGTGAGTGGGGTGAGGCGAGAGGGTGAGTGGGGTGAGGCGAGAGGGTGAGTGGGGTGAGGCGAGAGGGAGAGTGGGGTGAGGCGAGAGGGAGAGTGTGGTGAGGCGAGAGGGAGGGTGGGGTGAGGCGAGAGGGTGAGTGGGGTGAGGCGAGAGGGTGATTGGGGTGAGGCTAGAGGGAGAGTGGGGTGAGCGAGATGGTGAGTGGGTTGA
The DNA here is from genome assembly GCF_052327205.1 of Somniosus microcephalus. Classification (NCBI taxonomy): domain Eukaryota; kingdom Metazoa; phylum Chordata; class Chondrichthyes; order Squaliformes; family Somniosidae; genus Somniosus; species Somniosus microcephalus. Next base: position 162,237,904 of record NC_140998.1, read on the forward strand.
GGCTAGAGGGAGAGTGGGGTGAGCGAGATGGTGAGTGGGTTGAGGCGAGAGGGAGAGTGGGGTGAGGCGATAGGGTGAGTGGGGTGAGGCGAGAGGGTGAGTGGGGTGAAGGGAGAGGGTGAGTGTGGTGAGGCGAGAGCGAGAGTGGGGTGAGGCGAGAGGGAGAGTGGGGAGAGGCGAGAGGGTGAGAGGGGTGAGGCGAGAGGGTGAGTGGTGTGAGGCGAGAGGGTGAGTGGGGTGAGGCGAGAGGGAGAGTGGGGTGAGGCGAGAGGGAGAGTGGGGTGAGGCGAGAGGGTGAGTGGGGTGAGGTGAGCGGGTGAGGCGAGAGGGTGAGTGGTGTGAGGCAAGAGGGTGAGTGGGGTGAGTCGAGAGGCTGAGTGGGGTGAGGCGAGAGGGTGAGTGGGGTGAGGCGAGAGGGTGAGTGGGGTGAGGCGAGAGGGTGAGTGGGGTGAGGCGAGAGGGAGAGTTGGGTGAGGCGAGAGGTTGAGTGGGGTGAGGCGAGAGGGTGAGAAGGGTGAGGCGAGAGGGTGAGTGGAGTGAGTGAGATGGTGAGTGGGTGAGGTGAGAGGGAGAGTGGGGTGAGGTGAGAGGGAGAGTGGGGTGAGGTGAGAGGGAGAGTGGGGTAAGGTGAGAGGGAGAGTGATGTGAGTGAGAGGGAGAGTGGGGTGAGGCGAGAGGGTGATTGGGGTGAGGCGAGAGGGTGAGTGGGGAGAGGCGAGAGGGTGAGTGGGGTGAAGCGAGAGGGTGAGTGGGGTGTGGCGAGAGGGAGAGTGGAGTGAGGCGAGAGGGAGAGTGGGGTGAGGCGAGAGGGTGAGTGGGGTGAGGTGAGTGGGTGAGTGGGGTGAGGCGAGAGGGACAGTGGGGTGAGGCGAGAGGGTGAGTGGGGTGAGGCGAGAGGGTGAGTGGGGTGAGGCGAGAGGGTGAGTGGGGTGAGGCGAGAGGGTGAGTGGGGTGTGGCGAGAGGGTGAGTGGGGTGAGGCGAGAGGGTGAGTGGGGTGAGGGGAGAGGGTGAGTGGGGTGAGGCGAGAGCGTGAGTGGGGTGAGGAGAGAGGGTGAGTGGGGTGAGGCGAGAGGGAGACTTGGGTGAGGCGAGAGTGGGGTGAGGCGAGAGGGTGAGTGGGGTGAGGTGAGCGGGAGAGTGGGTTGAGGCGAGATGGTGAGTGGGGTGAGGCGAGAGGGTGAGTGGTGTGAGGCGAGAGGGTGAGTGGGGTGAGTCGAGAGGGTGAGTGGGGTGAGGCGAGAGGGTGAGTGGGGTGAGGCGAGAGGGAGAGTGGGGTGAGGCGAGAGGGAGAGTGGGGTGAGGCGAGAGGGTGAGTGGTGTGAGGCGAGAGGGTGAGTGGTGTGAGGCGAGAGGGTGAGTGGGGTGAGGCGAGAGGGAGAGTGGGGTGAGGCGAGAGGGAGAGTGGGGTGAGGCGAGAGGGTGAGTGGGGTGAGGTGAGAGGGTCAGGCGAGAGGGTGAGTGGTGTGAGGCAAGAGGGTGAGTGGGGTGAGTCGAGAGGGTGAGTGGGGTGAGGCGAGAGGGTGAGTGGGGTGAGGCGAGAGGGTGAGTGGGTTGAGGCGAGAGGGTGAGTGGGGTGATGTGAGAGGGTGAGTGGGGTGAGGCGAGAGGGAGAGTGGGGTGAGTGGGAGGGAGAGTGGAGTGAGGCGAGTGGGTGAGTGGAGTGAGTGAGATAGTGAGCGGGTGAGGTGAGAGGGAGAGTGGGGTGAGGTGAGAGGGAGAGTGGGGTGAGGTGAGAGGGAGAGTGGTGTGAGGTGAGAGGGAGAGTGATGTGAGTGAGAGGGAGAGTGGGGTGAGGCGAGAGGGTGATTGGGGTGAGGCGAGAGGGTGAGTGGGGAGAGGCGAGAGGGTGAGTGGGGTGAGGCGAGAGGGTGAGTGGGGTGTGGCGAGAGGGAGAGTGGGGTGAGGCGAGAGGGAGAGTGGGGAGAGGCGAGAGGGTGAGTGGGGTGAGGCGAGAGGGTGAGTGTGGTGAGGCGAGAGGGTGAGTGGGGAGAGGCGAGAGGGTGAGTGGTGTGAGGTGAGTGCGTGAGTGGGGTGAGGCGAGAGGGAGAGTGGGGTGAGGCGAGAGGGTGAGGCGAGAGGGTGAGTGGGGAGAGGCGAGAGGGTGAGTGGGGTGAGGCAAGAGGGTGAGTGGGGTGAGGCGAGAGGGTGAGTGGGGTGAGGCGAGAGGGTGAGTGGGGAGAGGCGAGAGGGTGTGTGGGGTGAGGCGAGCGGGTGAGTGGGGTGAGGCGAGAGGTTGAGTGGGGTGAGGCGAGAGGATGAGTGGGGTGAGGCGAGAGGGGGAGTGGTGTGAGGCGAGAGGGTGAGTGGGGTGAGGCGAGAGGTTGAGTGGGGTGTGTCGAGATGGTGAGAGAGGTGAGGGAGAGGGTGAGTGGGGTGAGGCGAGAGGGTGAGTGGGGTGAGGCGAGAGGGTGAGTGGGGTGAGGCCAGAGGGTGAGTGGGGTGAGGCGAGAGGGTGAGTGGGGTGAGGCGAGTGGGTGAGTGGGGAGAGGCGAGAGGGTGAGTGGGGTGAGGCAAGAGGGTGAGTTGGGTGAGGCGAGAGTGTGAGTGGGGTGATGCGAGAGTTTGAGTGGGGTGAGGCGAGAGGGTGAGTTGGGTGAGGCGAGAGGGTTAGTGGTGTGAGGCGAGAGGGTGAGAGGGGTGAGGCGAGAGGTTGAGTGGGGTGAGGCGAGAGGGTGAGTGGGGTGAGGCGAGAGGGTGAGTGGGGTGAGGCGAGAGGGTTAGTGGGGTGAGGCGAGAGGGTGAGTGGGGTGTGGCGAGAGGGTGAGTGGGGTGAGACGAGAGGGTGAGTGGGGTGAGGGGAGAGGGTGAGTGGGGTGAGGCGAGAGGGAGAGTGGGGTGAGGCGAGAGGGAGAGTGTGGTGAGGCGAGAGGGTGAGTGGGGTGAGGCGAGAGGGTGAGTGGGGTGAGGCGAGAGGGAGAGTGGGGTGAGCGAGAGTGTGAGTGGGGTGAGGCGAGAGGGAGAGCGGGGTGAGGCGAGAGGGTGAGTGGGGTGAGGCGAGAGGGTGAGTGGGGTGAGGGGAGAGGGTGAGTGGGGTGAGGCGAGAGCGAGAGTGGGGTGAGGAGAGAGGGTGAGTGGGGTGAGGCGAGAGGGAGAGTTGGGTGAGGCGAGAGTGGGGTGAGGCGAGAGGGTGAGTGGGGTGAGGTGAGAGGGAGAGTGTGTTGAGGGGAGATGGTGAGTGGGGTGAGGCGAGAGGGTGAGTGGTGTGAGGCGAGAGGGTGAGTGGGGTGAGTCGAGAGGGTGAGTGGGGTGAGGCGAGAGGGTGAGTGGGGTGAGGCGAGAGGGAGAGTGGGGTGAGGCGAGAGGGTGAGTGGGGTGAGGCGAGAGGGTGAGTGGTGTGAGGCGAGAGGTTGAGTGGTGTGAAGCGAGAGGGTGAGTGGGGTGAGGCGAGACGGAGAGTGGGGTGAGGCGAGAGGGAGAGTGGGGTGAGGTGAGAGGGTCAGGCGAGAGGGTGAGTGGTGTGAGGCAAGAGGGTGAGTGGGGTGAGTCGAGAGGGTGAGTGGGGTGAGGCGAGAGGGTGAGTGGGGTGAGGCGAGAGGGTGAGTGGGGTGAGTCGAGAGGGAGAGCTGGGTGAGGCGAGAGGGAGAGAAGGGTGAGGCGAGAGGGTGAGTGGAGTGAGTGAGATGGTGAGTGGGTGAGGTGAGAGGGAGAGTGGGGTGAGGTGAGAGGGAGAGTGGGGTGAGGTGAGAGGGAGAGTGGGGTGAGGTGAGAGGGAGAGTGATGTGAGTGAGAGGGAGAGTGGGGTGAGGCGAGAGGGTGAGTGGGGTGAGGCGAGAGGGTGAGTGGGGTGAGGCGAGAGGGTGAGTGGGGAGAGGCAAGAGTGTGAGTGGGGTGAGGCGAGAGGGTGAGTGGGGTGAGGTGAGTGGGTGAGTGGGGTTAAGCGAGAGGGAGAGTGGGGTGAGGCGAGAGGGTGAGGCCAGAGGGTGAGTGGGGAGAGGCGAGAGGGTGAGTGGGGTGAGGCAAGAGGGTGAGTGGGGTGAGGCGAGAGGGTGAGTGGGGTGAGGCAAGAGGGTGAGTTGGGTTAGGCGAGAGGGTGAGTGGGGTGAGGCGAGAGGTTGAGTGGGGTGAGGCAAGAGGGTGAGTTGGGTGAGGCGAGAGGGTGAGTGGTGTGAGGCGAGAGGGTGAGAGGGGTGAGGCGAGAGGTTGAGTGGGGTGAGGCGAGAGGGTGAGTGGGGTGAGGCGAGAGGGTGAGTGGGGTGAGGCGAGAGGGTGAGTGGGGTGAGGCGAGAGGGTGAGTGGGGTGTGGCGAGAGGGTGAGTGGGGTGAGGCGAGACGGTGAGTGGGGTGAGGGGAGAGGGTGAGTGGGGTGAGGCGAGAGCGTGAGTGGGGTGAGGAGAGAGGGTGAGTGGGGTGAGGCGAGAGGGAGAGTTGGGTGAGGCGAGAGTGGGGTGAGGCGAGAGGGTGAGTGGGGTGAGCTGAGAGGGAGAGTGGGTTGAGGCGAGATGGTGAGTGGGGTGAGGCGAGAGGGTGAGTGGTGTGAGGCGAGAGGGTGAGTGGGGTGAGTCGAGAGGGTGAGTTGGGTGAGGCGAGAGGGTGAGTGGGGTGAGGCGAGAGGGAGAGTGGGGTGAGGCGAGAGGGAGAGTGGGGTGAGGCGAGAGGGAGAGTGGGGTGAGGCGAGAGGGTGAATGGTGTGAGGCGAGAGGGTGAGTGGTGTGAGGCGAGAGGGTGAGTGGGGTGAGGCGAGAGGGAGAGTGGTGTGAGGCGAGAGGGAGAGTAGGGTGAGGCGAGAGGGTGAGTGGGGTGAGGTGAGAGGGTCAGGCGAGAGGGTGAGTGGTGTGAGGCGAGAGGGTGAGTGGGGTGAGTCGAGAGGGTGAGTGGGGTGAGGCGAGAGGGTGAGTGGGTTGAGGCGAGAGGGTGAGTGGGGTGATGTGAGAGGGTGAGTGGGGTGAGGCGAGAGGGAGAGTGGGGTGAGTGGGAGGGAGAGTGGAGTGAGGCGAGTGGAGTGAGTGAGATGGTGAGCGGGTGAGGTGAGAGGGAGAGTGGGGTGAGGTGAGAGGGAGAGTGGGGTGAGGTGAGAGGGAGAGTGGTGTGAGGTGAGAGGGAGTGTGATGTGAGTGAGAGGGAGAGTGGGGTGAGGCGAGAGGGTGATTGGGGTGAGGCGAGAGGGTGAGTGGGGAGAGGCGAGAGGGTGAGTGGGGTGAGGCGAGAGGGTGAGTGGGATGTGGCGAGAGGGAGAGTGGGGTGAGGCGAGAGGGTGAGTGGGGAGAGGCGAGAGGGTGAGTGGTGTGAGGTGAGTGCGTGAGTGGGGTGAGGCGAGAGGGAGAGTGGGGTGAGGCGAGAGGGTGAGGCGAGAGGGTGAGTGGGGAGAGGCGAGAGGGTGAGTGGGGTGAGGCAAGAGGGTGAGTGGGGTGAGGCGAGAGGGTGAGTGGGGTGAGGCGAGAGGGTGAGTGGGGAGAGGCGAGAGGGTGAGTGGGGTGAGGCGAGAGGGTGAGTGGGGTGAGGCGAGAGGTTGAGTGGGGTGAGGCGAGAGGATGAGTGGGGTGAGGCGAGAGGGGGAGTGGTGTGAGGCGAGAGGGTGAGTGGGGTGAGGCGAGAGGTTGAGTGGGGTGTGTCGAGATGGTGAGAGGGGTGAGGGAGAGGGTGAGTGGGGTGAGGCGAGAGGGTGAGTGGGGTGAGGCGAGAGGGTGAGTGGGGTGAGGCCAGAGGGTGAGTGGGGTGAGGCGAGAGCGAGAGTGGGGTGAGGCGAGAGGGAGAGTGGGGAGAGGCGAGAGGGTGAGTGGGGTGAGGCGAAAGGGTGAGTGGGGTGAGGCGAGAGGGAGAGGCGAGAGGGAGAGTGGGGTGAGGCGAGAGGGTGAGTGGGGTGAGGCGAGAGGGTGAGTGGGGTGAGGCGAGAGGGAGAGTGGGGTGTGCGAGAGGGTGAGTGGGGTGAGGCGAGAGGGAGAGTGGGGTGAGGCGAGAGGGTGAGTGGGGTGAGGCGAGAGGGTGAGTGGGGTGAGGCGAGAGGGTGAGTGGGGTGAGGCGAGAGGGTGAGTGGGGTGAGGCGAGAGGGTGAGTGGGGTGAGGCGAGAGGGTGAGTGGGGTGAGGCGAGAGGGTGAGTGGGCTGAGGCGAGAGGGTGAGTGGGGTGAGGCGAGAGGGTGAGTGGGGTGAGGCGAGAGGGTGAGTGGCGTGAGGCGAGAGGGTGAGTGGGGTGAAGCGAGAGGGAGAGTGGGGCGAGCGAGAGGGTGAGTGGGGTGAGGCGAGAGGGAGAGAGGGGTGAGGCGAGAGGGAGAGTGGGGTGAGGCGAGAGGGTGAGTGGGGTGAGGCGAGAGGGTGAGTGGGGTGAGGGGAGAGGGTGAGTGGGGTGAGGCGAGAGCGAGAGTGGGGTGAGGCGAGAGGGAGAGTGGGGAGAGGCGAGAGGGTGAGTGGGGTGAGGCGAGAAGGTGAGTGGGGTGAGGCGAGAGGGTTAGTTGGGAGAGGCGAGAGGGTGAGTGGGGTGAGGCGAGAGGGTGAGTGGGGTGAGGCGAGAGGGTGAGTGGGGAGAGGCGAGAGTGTGAGTGGGGTGAGGCGAGAGGGTGAGTGGGGTGAGGTGAGTGGGTGAGTGGGGTGAGGCGAGAGGGAGAGTGGGGTGAGGCGAGAGGGTGAGGCGAGAGGGTGAGTGGGGTGAGGCAAGAGGGTGAGTGGGGAGAGGCGAGAGGGTGAGTGGGGTGAGGCAAGAGGGTGAGTTGGGTGAGGCGAGAGTGTGAGTGGGGTGATGCGAGAGGTTGAGTGGGGTGAGGCGAGAGGGTGAGTTGGGTGAGGCGAGAGGGTGAGTGGTGTGAGGCGAGAGGGTGAGAGGGGTGAGGCGAGAGGTTGAGTGGGGTGAGGCGAGAGGGTGAGTGGGGTGAGGCGAGAGGGTGAGTGGGGTGAGGCGAGAGGGTGAGTGGGGTGAGGCGAGAGGGTGAGTGGGGTGTGGCGAGAGGGTGAGTGGGGTGAGACGAGAGGGTGAGTGGGGTGAGGGGAGAGGGTGAGTGGGGTGAGGCGAGAGGGAGAGTGGGGTGAGATGAGAGGGAGAGTGTGGTGAGGCGAGAGGGTGAGTGGGGTGAGGCGAGAGGGTGAGTGGGGTGAGGCGAGAGGGAGAGTGGGGTGAGCGAGAGGGTGAGTGGGGTGAGGCGAGAGGGAGAGCGGGGTGAGGCGAGAGGGTGAGTGGGGTGAGGCGAGAGAGTGAGTGGGGTGAGGGGAGAGGGTGAGTGGGGTGAGGCGAGAGCGAGAGTGGGGTGAGGAGAGAGGGTGAGTGGGGTGAGGCGAGAGGGAGAGTTGGGTGAGGCGAGAGTGGGGTGAGGCGAGAGGGTGAGTGGGGTGAGGTGAGAGGGAGAGTGGGTTGAGGGGAGATGGTGAGTGGGGTGAGGCGAGAGGGTGAGTGGTGTGAGGCGAGAGGGTGAGTGGGGTGAGGTGAGAGGGAGAGTGGGTTGAGGGGAGATGGTGAGTGGTGTGAGGCGAGAGGTTGAGTGGTGTGAGGCGAGAGGGTGAGTGGGGTGAGGCGAGAGGGAGAGTGGGGTGAGGCGAGAGGGAGAGTGGGGTGAGGTGAGAGGGTCAGGCGAGAGGGTGAGTGGTGTGAGGCAAGAGGGTGAGTGGGGTGAGTCGAGAGGGTGAGTGGGGTGAGGCGAGAGGGTGAGTGGGGTGAGGCGAGAGGGTGAGTGGGGTGTGGCGAGAGGGAAAGTGGAGTGAGGCGAGAGGGAGAGTGGGGTGAGGCGAGAGGGTGAGTGGGGTGAGGCGAGAGGGAGAGTGGGGTGAGGCGAGAGGGAGAGTGGGGTGAGGCGAGAGGGTGAGAAGGGTGAGGCGAGAGGGTGAGTGGGGTGATGTGAGAGGGTGAGTGGGGTGAGGCGAGAGGGAGAGTGGGGTGAGTGAGAGGGAGAGTGGAGTGAGGCGAGAGGGTGAGTGGAGTGAGTGAGATGGTGAGCGGGTGAGGTGAGAGGGAGAGTGGGGTGAGGTGAGAGGGAGAGTGGGGTGAGGTGAGAGTGAGAGTGGTGTGAGGTGAGAGGGAGAGTGATGTGAGTGAGAGGGAGAGTGGGGTGAGGCGAGAGGGTGATTGGGGTGAGGCGAGAGGGTGAGTGGGGAGAGGCGAGATGGTGAGTGGGGTGAGGCGAGAGGGTGAGTGGGGTGTGGCGAGAGGGAGAGTGGGGTGAGGCGAGAGGGAGAGTGGGGAGAGGCGAGAGGGTGAGTGGGGTGAGGCGAGAGGGTGAGTGTGGTGAGGCGAGAGGGTGAGTGGGGAGAGGCGAGAGGGTGAGTGGGGTGAGGCGAGAGCGTGAGGCGAGAGGGTGAGTGGGGAGAGGCGAGAGGGTGAGTGGGGTGAGGTAAGAGGGTGAGTGGCGTGAGGCGAGAGGGTGAGTGGGGTGAGGCGAGAGTGTGAGTGGGGAGAGGCGAGAGGGTGAGTGGGGTGAGGCAAGAGGGTGAGTGGGGTGAGGCGAGAGGGTGAGTGGGGTGAGGCGAGAGGGTGAGTGGGGTAAGGCGAGAGGTTGAGTGGGGTGAGGCGAGAGGATGAGTGGGGTGAGGCGAGAGGGGGAGAGGTGTGAGGCGAGAGGGTGAGTGGGGTGAGGCGAGAGGTTGAGTGGGGTAAGGCGAGAGGTTGAGTGGGGTGAGGCGAGAGGATGAGTGGGGTGAGGCGAGAGGGGGAGAGGTGTGAGGCGAGAGGGTGAGTGGGGTGAGGCGAGAGGTTGAGTGGGGTGAGTCAAGTGGGTGAGTGGGGTGAGGCGAGAGGGTGAGTGGGGTGAGGCGAGAGGGTGAGTGGGGTGAGGCGAGAGGGTGAGTGGGGTGAGGCGAGAGGGTGAGTGGGGTGAGGCGAGAGGGTGAGTGGGGTGAGGCGAGAGGGTGAGTGGGGTGAGGCGAGAGGGTGAGTGGGGTGAGGCGAGAGGGTGAGTGGGGTGAGGCGAGAGGGTGAGTGGGCTGAGGCGAGAGGGTGAGTGGGGTGAGGCGAGAGGGAGAGTGGGGTGAGCGAGAGGGTGAGTGGGGTGAGGCGAGAGGGAGAGTGGAGTGAGGCGAGAGGGTGAGTGGGGTGAGGCGAGAGGGTGAGTGGGGTGAGGGGAGAGGGTGAGTGGGGTGAGGCGAGAGCGAGAGTGGGGTGAGGCGAGAGGGAGATTGGGGAGAGGCGAGAGGGTGAGTGGGGTGAGGCGAGAGGTTGAGTGGGGTGAGTCGAGAGGGTGAGTGGGGTGAGGCGAGAGGGTGAGTGGGGTGAGGCGAGAGGGTGAGTGGGGTGAGGGGAGAGGGTGAGTGGGGTGAGGCGAGAGGGAGAGTGGGGTGAGGTGAGAGGGAGAGTGTGGTGAGGCGAGAGGGTGAGTGGGGTGAGGCGAGAGGGTGAGTGGGGTGAGGCGAGAGGGAGAGTGGGGTGAGCGAGAGGGTGAGTGGGGTGAGGCGAGAGGGAGAGCGGGGTGAGGCGAGAGGGTGAGTGGGGTGAGGCGAGAGAGTGAGTGGGGTGAGGGGAGAGGGTGAGTGGGGTGAGGCGAGAGCGAGAGTGGGGTGAGGAGAGAGGGTGAGTGGGGTGAGGCGAGAGGGAGAGTTGGGTGAGGCGAGAGTGGGGTGAGGCGAGAGGGTGAGTGGGGTGAGGTGAGAGGGAGAGTGGGTTGAGGGGAGATGGTGAGTGGTGTGAGGCGAGAGGTTGAGTGGTGTGAGGCGAGAGGGTGAGTGGGGTGAGGCGAGAGGGTGAGTGGTGTGAGGCGAGAGGGTGAGTGGGGCGAGGTGAGAGGGAGAGTGGGTTGAGGGGAGATGGTGAGTGGTGTGAGGCGAGAGGTTGAGTGGTGTGAGGCGAGAGGGTGAGTGGGGTGAGGCGAGAGGGAGAGTGGGGTGAGGCGAGAGGGAGAGTGGGGTGAGGTGAGAGGGTCAGGCGAGAGGGTGAGTGGTGTGAGGCAAGAGGGTGAGTGGGGTGAGTCGAGAGGGTGAGTGGGGTGAGGCGAGAGGGTGAGTGGGGTGAGGCGAGAGGGTGAGTGGGGTGTGGCGAGAGGGAAAGTGGAGTGAGGCGAGAGGGAGAGTGGGGTGAGGCGAGAGGGTGAGTGGGGTGAGGCGAGAGGGAGAGTGGGGTGAGGCGAGAGGGTGAGAAGGGTGAGGCGAGAGGGTGAGTGGGGTGATGTGAGAGGGTGAGTGGGGTGAGGCGAGAGGGAGAGTGGGGTGAGTGAGAGGGAGAGTGGAGTGAGGCGAGAGGGTGAGTGGAGTGAGTGAGATGGTGAGCGGGTGAGGTGAGAGGGAGAGTGGGGTGAGGTGAGAGGGAGAGTGGGGTGAGGTGAGAGTGAGAGTGGTGTGAGGTGAGAGGGAGAGTGATGTGAGTGAGAGGGAGAGTGGGGTGAGGCGAGAGGGTGATTGGGGTGAGGCGAGAGGGTGAGTGGGGAGAGGCGAGATGGTGAGTGGGGTGAGGCGAGAGGGTGAGTGGGGTGTGGCGAGAGGGAGAGTGGGGTGAGGCGAGAGGGAGAGTGGGAAGAGGCGAGAGGGTGAGTGGGGTGAGGCGAGAGGGTGAGTGTGGTGAGGCGAGAGGGTGAGTGGGGAGAGGCGAGAGGGTGAGTGGGGTGAGGCGAGAGCGTGAGGCGAGAGGGTGAGTGGGGAGAGGCGAGAGGGTGAGTGGGGTGAGGTAAGAGGGTGAGTGGCGTGAGGCGAGAGGGTGAGTGGGGTGAGGCGAGAGTGTGAGTGGGGAGAGGCGAGAGGGTGAGTGGGGTGAGGCAAGAGGGTGAGTGGGGTGAGGCGAGAGGGTGAGTGGGGTGAGGCGAGAGGGTGAGTGGGGTAAGGCGAGAGGTTGAGTGGGGTGAGGCGAGAGGATGAGTGGGGTGAGGCGAGAGGGGGAGAGGTGTGAGGCGAGAGGGTGAGTGGGGTGAGGCGAGAGGTTGAGTGGGGTGAGTCAAGTGGGTGAGTGGGGTGAGGCGAGAGGGTGAGTGGGGTGAGGCGAGAGGGTGAGTGGGGTGAGGCGAGAGGGTGAGTGGGGTGAGGCGAGAGGGTGAGTGGGGTGAGGCGAGAGGGTGAGTGGGGTGAGGCGAGAGGGTGAGTGGGGTGAGGCGAGAGGGTGAGTGGGGTGAGGCGAGAGGGTGAGTGGGGTGAGGCGAGAGGGAGAGTGGGGTGAGGCGAGAGGGTGAGTGGGCTGAGGCGAGAGGGTGAGTAGGCTGAGGCGAGAGGGTGAGTGGGGTGAGGCGAGAGGGAGAGTGGGGTGAGCGAGAGGGTGAGTGGGGTGAGGCGAGAGGGAGAGTGGGGTGAGGCGAGAGGGTGAGTGGGGTGAGGCGAGAGGGTGAGTGGGGTGAGGGGAGAGGGTGAGTGGGGTGAGGCGAGAGCGAGAGTGGGGTGAGGCGAGAGGGAGATTGGGGAGAGGCGAGAGGGTGAGTGGGGTGAGGCGAGAGGTTGAGTGGGGTGAGTCGAGAGGGTGAGTGGGGTGAGTCGAGAGGGTGAGTGGGGTGAGGCGAGAGGGTGAGTGGGGTGAGGCGAGAGGGTGAGTGGGGTGAGGCGAGAGGGTGAGTGGGGTGAGGCGAGAGGGTGAGTGGGGTGAGGCGAGAGGGTGAGTGGGGTGAGGCGAGAGGGTGAGTGGGGTGAGGCGAGAGGGTGAGTGGGGTGAGGCGAGAGGGTGAGTGGGGTGAGGCGAGAGGGAGAGTGGGATGAGGCGAGAGGAAGAGTGGGGTGAGGCGAGAGGGTGAGTGGGGTGAGGCGAGAGGGTGATTGGGGTGAGGCGAGAGGGAGAGTGGGGTGAGCGAGAGGGTGAGTGGGGTGAGGCGAGAGGGAGAGTGGGGTGAGGCGAGAGGGTGAGTGGGGTGAGGCGAGAGGGTGAGTGGTGTGAGGCGAGAGGGTGAGTGGTGTGAGGCGAGAGGGTGAGTGGGGTGAGGCGAGAGGGAGAGTGGGGTGAGTTGAGAGGGAGAGTGGGGTGAGGTGAGAGGGTGAGGCGAGAGGTTGAGTGGTGTGAGGCAAGAGGGTGAGTGGGGTGAGTCGAGAGGGCGTGGGGTGAGGCGAGAGGGTGAGTGGGGTGAGGCGAGAGGGAGAGTGGGGTGAGGCGAGAGGGTGAGTGGGGTGAGGCAAGAGGGAGAGTTGGGTGAGGCGAGAGGGTGAGTGGGGTGAGGCGAGAGGGTGAGAAGGGCGAGGCGAGAGGGTGAGTGGAGTGAGTGAGATGGTGAGTGGGTGAGGTGAGATGGAGAGTGGGGTGAGGTGAGAGGGAGAGTGGGGTGAGGTGAGAGGGAGAGTGGGGTGAGGTGAGAGGGAGAGTGATATGAGTGAGAGGGAGAGTGGGGTGAGGCGAGAGGGTGATTGGGGTGAGGCGAGAGGGTTAGTGGGGAGAGGCGAGAGGGTGAGTGGGGTGAGGCGAGAGGGTGAGTGGGGTGTGGCGAGAGGGAGGGTGGAGTGAGGCGAGAGGGAGAGTGGGGAGAGGCGAGAGGGTGAGTGGGGTGAGGCGAGAGGGTGAGTGGGGTGAGGCGAGAGGGTGAGTGCGAGAGGCGAGAGGGTGAGTGCGAGAGGCGAGAGGGTGAGTGGGGTGAGGCGAGAGGGTGAGTGGGTGAGTGGGGTGTGGCGAGAGGGAGAGAGGGGTGAGGCGAGAGGGTGAGGCGAGAGGGTGAGTGGGGAGAGGCGAGAGGGTGAGTGGGTTGAGGCGAGAGGGTGAGTGGGGTGAGGCGAGAGGGTGAGTGGGGTGAGGCGAGAGGGTGAGTGGGGAGAGGCGAGAGGGTGAGTGGGGTGATGCGAGAGGGTGAGTGGGGTGAGACGAGAGGTTGAGTGGGGTGAGGCGAGAGGGTGAGTGGGGTGAGGCGACAGGGTGAGTGGTGTGAGGCGAGAGGGTGAGTGGGGTGAGGCGAGAGGTTGAGTGAGGTGAGGCGAGAGGGTGAGTGGGGTGAGGCGAGAGGGTGAGTGGGGTGAGGGGAGAGGGTGAGTGGGGTGAGGCGAGAGCGAGAGTGGGGTGAGGCGAGAGGGAGAGTGGGGAGAGGCGAGAGGGTGAGTGGGGTGAGGCGAGAGGGTGAGTGGGGTGAGGCGAGAGGGTGAGTGGGGAGAGGCGAGAGGGTGTTTGGGGTGAGGCGAGAGGGTGAGTGGGGAGAGGCGAGAGGGTGAGTGGGGTGAGGCGAGAGGGTGAGTTGGGTGAGGCGAGGCGAGAGGGTGAGTGGGGTGAGGCGAGAGGGTGAGTGGGGTGAGGCGAGAGGGTGAGTGGGGTGAGGCGAGAGGGTGAGTGGGGTGAGGGGAGAGGGTGAGTGGGGTGAGGCGAGAGGGAGGGTGCGGTGAGGCGAGAGGGAGAGTGGGGTGAGGCGAGAGGGTGAGTGGGGTGAGGCGAGAGGGTGAGTGGGGTGAGGCGAGAGGGTGAGTGGGGTGAGGGGAGAGGGTGAGTGGGGTGAGGCGAGAGCGAGAGTGGGGTGAGGCGAGAGGGAGAGTGGGGAGAGGCGAGAGGGTGAGTGGGGTGAGGCGAGAGGGTGAGTGGGGTGAGGCGAGAGGGTGAGTGGGGAGAGGCGAGAGGGTGTTTGGGGTGAGGCGAGAGGGGTGAGTGGGGAGAGGCGAGAGGGTGAGTGGGGTGAGGCGAGAGGGTGAGTTGGGTGAGGCGAGGCGAGAGGGTGAGTGGGGTGAGGCGAGAGGGTGAGTGGGGTGAGGCGAGAGGGTGAGTGGGGTGAGGCGAGAGGGTGAGTGGGGTGAGGGGAGAGGGTGAGTGGGGTGAGGCGAGAGGGAGGGTGGGGTGAGGCGAGAGGGAGAGTGGGGTGAGGCGAGAGGGTGAGTGGGGTGAGGCGAGAGGGTGAGTGGGGTGAGGCGAGAGGGAGAGTGGGGTGAGCGAGAGGGTGAGTGGGATGAGGCGAGAGGGAGAGTGGGGTGAGGCGAGAGGGAGAGTGGGGTGAGGCGAGAGGGTGAGTGGGGTGAGACGAGAGGGTGAGTGGGGTGAGGGGAGAGGGTGAGAGTGGTGAGGCGAGAGCGAGAGTGGGGTGAGGCGAGAGGGAGAGTGGGGAGAGGCGAGAGGGTGAGTGGGGTGAGGCGAGAGGGTGAGTGGGGTGAGGCGAGAGGGAGAGTGGGGTGAGCGAGAGGGTGAGTGGGGTGAGGCGAGAGGGAGAGTGGGGTGAGGCGAGAGGGAGAGTGGGGAGAGGCGAGAGGGTGAGTGGGGTGAGGCGAGAGGGTGAGTGTGGTGAGGCGAGAGGGTGAGTGGGGAGAGGCGAGAGGGTGAGTGGGGTGAGGCGAGAGCGTGAGGCGAGAGGGTGAGTGGGGAGAGGCGAGAGGGTGAGTGGGGTGAGGTAAGAGGGTGAGTGGCGTGAGGCGAGAGGGTGAGTGGGGTGAGGCGAGAGTGTGAGTGGGGAGAGGCGAGAGGGTGAGTGGGGTGAGGCAAGAGGGTGAGTGGGGTGAGGCGAGAGGGTGAGTGGGGTGAGGCGAGAGGGTGAGTGGGGTAAGGCGAGAGGTTGAGTGGGGTGAGGCGAGAGGATGAGTGGGGTGAGGCGAGAGGGGGAGAGGTGTGAGGCGAGAGGGTGAGTGGGGTGAGGCGAGAGGTTGAGTGGGGTAAGGCGAGAGGTTGAGTGGGGTGAGGCGAGAGGATGAGTGGGGTGAGGCGAGAGGGGGAGAGGTGTGAGGCGAGAGGGTGAGTGGGGTGAGGCGAGAGGTTGAGTGGGGTGAGTCAAGTGGGTGAGTGGGGTGAGGCGAGAGGGTGAGTGGGGTGAGGCGAGAGGGTGAGTGGGGTGAGGCGAGAGGGTGAGTGGGGTGAGGCGAGAGGGTGAGTGGGGTGAGGCGAGAGGGTGAGTGGGGTGAGGCGAGAGGGTGAGTGGGGTGAGGCGAGAGGGTGAGTGGGGTGAGGCGAGAGGATGAGTGGGGTGAGGCGAGAGGGTGAGTAGGCTGAGGCGAGAGGGTGAGTGGGGTGAGGCGAGAGGGAGAGTGGGGTGAGCGAGAGGGTGAGTGGGGTGAGGCGAGAGGGAGAGTGGGGTGAGGCGAGAGGGTGAGTGGGGTGAGGCGAGAGGGTGAGTGGGGTGAGGGGAGAGGGTGAGTGGGGTGAGGCGAGAGCGAGAGTGGGGTGAGGCGAGAGGGAGATTGGGGAGAGGCGAGAGGGTGAGTGGGGTGAGGCGAGAGGTTGAGTGGGGTGAGTCGAGAGGGTGAGTGGGGTGAGGCGAGAGGGTGAGTGGGGTGAGGCGAGAGGGTGAGTGGGGTGAGGGGAGAGGGTGAGTGGGGTGAGGCGAGAGGGAGAGTGGGGTGAGGTGAGAGGGAGAGTGTGGTGAGGCGAGAGGGTGAGTGGGGTGAGGCGAGAGGGTGAGTGGGGTGAGGCGAGAGGGAGAGTGGCGTGAGCGAGAGGGTGAGTGGGGTGAGGCGAGAGGGAGAGCGGGGTGAGGCGAGAGGGTGAGTGGGGTGAGGCGAGAGAGTGAGTGGGGTGAGGGGAGAGGGTGAGTGGGGTGAGGCGAGAGCGAGAGTGGGGTGAGGAGAGAGGGTGAGTGGGGTGAGGCGAGAGGGAGAGTTGGGTGAGGCGAGAGTGGGGTGAGGCGAGAGGGTGAGTGGGGTGAGGTGAGAGGGAGAGTGGGTTGAGGGGAGATGGTGAGTGGGGTGAGGCGAGAGGGTGAGTGGTGTGAGGCGAGAGGGTGAGTGGGGCGAGGTGAGAGGGAGAGTGGGTTGAGGGGAGATGGTGAGTGGTGTGAGGCGAGAGGTTGAGTGGTGTGAGGCGAGAGGGTGAGTGGGGTGAGGCGAGAGGGAGAGTGGGGTGAGGCGAGAGGGAGAGTGGGGTGAGGTGAGAGGGTCAGGCGAGAGGGTGAGTGGTGTGAGGCAAGAGGGTGAGTGGGGTGAGTCGAGAGGGTGAGTGGGGTGAGGCGAGAGGGTGAGTGGGGTGAGGCGAGAGGGTGAGTGGGGTGTGGCGAGAGGGAAAGTGGAGTGAGGCGAGAGGGAGAGTGGGGTGAGGCGAGAGGGTGAGTGGGGTGAGGCGAGAGGGAGAGTGGGGTGAGGCGAGAGGGTGAGAAGGGTGAGGCGAGAGGGTGAGTGGGGTGATGTGAGAGGGTGAGTGGGGTGAGGCGAGAGGGAGAGTGGGGTGAGTGAGAGGGAGAGTGGAGTGAGGCGAGAGGGTGAGTGGAGTGAGTGAGATGGTGAGCGGGTGAGGTGAGAGGGAGAGTGGGGTGAGGTGAGAGGGAGAGTGGGGTGAGGTGAGAGTGAGAGTGGTGTGAGGTGAGAGGGAGAGTGATGTGAGTGAGAGGGAGAGTGGGGTGAGGCGAGAGGGTGATTGGGGTGAGGCGAGAGGGTGAGTGGGGTGAGGCGAGAGGGAGAGTGGGGAGAGGCGAGAGGGTGAGTGGGGTGAGGCGAGAGGGTGAGTGTGGTGAGGCGAGAGGGTGAGTGGGGAGAGGCGAGAGGGTGAGTGGGGTGAGGCGAGAGCGTGAGGCGAGAGGGTGAGTGGGGAGAGGCGAGAGGGTGAGTGGGGTGAGGTAAGAGGGTGAGTGGCGTGAGGCGAGAGGGTGAGTGGGGTGAGGCGAGAGTGTGAGTGGGGAGAGGCGAGAGGGTGAGTGGGGTGAGGCAAGAGGGTGAGTGGGGTGAGGCGAGAGGGTGAGTGGGGTGAGGCGAGAGGGTGAGTGGGGTAAGGCGAGAGGTTGAGTGGGGTGAGGCGAGAGGATGAGTGGGGTGAGGCGAGAGGGGGAGAGGTGTGAGGCGAGAGGGTGAGTGGGGTGAGGCGAGAGGTTGAGTGGGGTGAGTCAAGTGGGTGAGTGGGGTGAGGCGAGAGGGTGAGTGGGGTGAGGCGAGAGGGTGAGTGGGCTGAGGCGAGAGGGTGAGTGGGGTGAGGCGAGAGGGAGAGTGGGGTGAGGCGAGAGGGTGAGTGGGCTGAGGCGAGAGGGTGAGTAGGCTGAGGCGAGAGGGTGAGTGGGGTGAGGCGAGAGGGAGAGTGGGGTGAGCGAGAGGGTGAGTGGGGTGAGGCGAGAGGGAGAGTGGGGTGAGGCGAGAGGGTGAGTGGGGTGAGGCGAGAGGGTGAGTGGGGTGAGGGGAGAGGGTGAGTGGGGTGAGGCGAGAGCGAGAGTGGGGTGAGGCGAGAGGGAGATTGGGGAGAGGCGAGAGGGTGAGTGGGGTGAGGCGAGAGGTTGAGTGGGGTGAGTCGAGAGGGTGAGTGGGGTGAGTCGAGAGTATGAGTGGGGTGAGGCGAGAGGGTGAGTGGGGTGAGGCGAGAGGGTGAGTGGGGTGAGGCGAGAGGGTGAGTGGGGTGAGGCGAGAGGGTGAGTGGGGTGAGGCGAGAGGGTGAGTGGGGTGAGGCGAGAGGGTGAGTGGGGTGAGGCGAGAGGGTGAGTGGGGTGAGGCGAGAGGGTGAGTGGGGTGAGGCGAGAGGGAGAGTGGGGTGAGGCGAGAGGAAGAGTGGGGTGAGGCGAGAGGGTGAGTGGGGTGAGGCGAGAGGGTGATTGGGGTGAGGCGAGAGGGAGAGTGGGGTGAGCGAGAGGGTGAGTGGGGTGAGGCGAGAGGGAGAGTGGGGTGAGGCGAGAGGGTGAGTGGGGTGAGGCGAGAGGGTGAGTGGTGTGAGGCGAGAGGGTGAGTGGTGTGAGGCGAGAGGGTGAGTGGGGTGAGGCGAGAGGGAGAGTGGGGTGAGTTGAGAGGGAGAGTGGGGTGAGGTGAGAGGGTGAGGCGAGAGGTTGAGTGGTGTGAGGCAAGAGGGTGAGTGGGGTGAGTCGAGAGGGTGTGGGGTGAGGCGAGAGGGTGAGTGGAGTGAGGCGAGAGGGAGAGTGGGGTGAGGCGAGAGGGTGAGTGGGGTGAGGCGAGAGGGAGAGTTGGGTGAGGCGAGAGGGTGAGTGGGGTGAGGCGAGAGGGTGAGAAGGGTGAGGCGAGAGGGTGAGTGGAGTGAGTGAGATGGTGAGTGGGTGAGGTGAGATGGAGAGTGGGGTGAGGTGAGAGGGAGAGTGGGGTGAGGTGAGAGGGAGAGTGGGGTGAGGTGAGAGGGAGAGTGATATGAGTGAGAGGGAGAGTGGGGTGAGGCGAGAGGGTGATTGGGGTGAGGCGAGAGGGTTAGTGGGGAGAGGCGAGAGGGTGAGTGGGGTGAGGCGAGAGGGTGAGTGGGGTGTGGCGAGAGGGAGGGTGGAGTGAGGCGAGAGGGAGAGTGGGGAGAGGCGAGAGGGTGAGTGGGGTGAGGCGAGAGGGTGAGTGGGGTGAGGCGAGAGGGTGAGTGCGAGAGGCGAGAGGGTGAGTGCGAGAGGCGAGAGGGTGAGTGGGGTGAGGCGAGAGGGTGAGTGGGTGAGTGGGGTGAGGCGAGAGGGAGAGAGGGGTGAGGCGAGAGGGTGAGGCGAGAGGGTGAGTGGGGAGAGGCGAGAGGGTGAGTGGGTTGAGGCGAGAGGGTGAGTGGGGAGAGGCGAGAGGGTGAGTGGGGTGAGGCGAGAGGGTGAGTGGGGAGAGGCGAGAGGGTGAGTGGGGTGATGCGAGAGGGTGAGTGGGGTGAGACGAGAGGTTGAGTGGGGTGAGGCGAGAGGGTGAGTGGGGTGAGGCGACAGGGTGAGTGGTGTGAGGCGAGAGGGTGAGTGGGGTGAGGCGAGAGGTTGAGTGGGGTGAGGCGAGAGGGTGAGTGGGGTGAGGCGAGAGGGTGAGTGGGGTGAGGGGAGAGGGTGAGTGGGGTGAGGCGAGAGCGAGAGTGGGGTGAGGCGAGAGGGAGAGTGGGGAGAGGCGAGAGGGTGAGTGGGGTGAGGCGAGAGGGTGAGTGGGGTGAGGCGAGAGGGTGAGTGGGGAGAGGCGAGAGGGTGTTTGGGGTGAGGCGAGAGGGTGAGTGGGGAGAGGCGAGAGGGTGAGTGGGGTGAGGCGAGAGGGTGAGTTGGGTGAGGCGAGGCGAGAGGGTGAGTGGGGTGAGGCGAGAGGGTGAGTGGGGTGAGGCGAGAGGGTGAGTGGGGTGAGGCGAGAGGGTGAGTGGGGTGAGGGGAGAGGGTGAGTGGGGTGAGGCGAGAGGGAGGGTGGGGTGAGGCGAGAGGGAGAGTGGGGTGAGGCGAGAGGGTGAGTGGGGTGAGGCGAGAGGGTGAGTGGGGTGAGGCGAGAGGGAGAGTGGGGTGAGCGAGAGGGTGAGTGGGATGAGGCGAGAGGGAGAGTGGGGTGAGGCGAGAGAGAGAGTGGGGTGAGGCGAGAGGGTGAGTGGGGTGAGACGAGAGGGTGAGTGGGGTGAGGGGAGAGGGTGAGAGTGGTGAGGCGAGAGCGAGAGTGGGGTGAGGCGAGAGGGAGAGTGGGGAGAGGCGAGAGGGTGAGTGGGGTGAGGCGAGAGGGTGAGTGGGGTGAGGCGAGAGGGAGAGTGGGGTGAGCGAGAGGGTGAGTGGGGTGAGGCGAGAGGGAGAGTGGGGTGAGGCGAGAGGGTGAGTGGGGTGAGACGAGAGGGTGAGTGGGGTGAGGGGAGAGGGTGAGTGTGGTGAGGCGAGAGCGAGAGTGGGGTGAGGCGAGCGGGAGAGTGGGGAGAGGCGAGAGGGTGAGTGGGGTGAGCCGAGAGGGTGAGAGGGGTGAGGCGAGAGGGAGAGTGGGGTGAGCGAGAGGGTGAGTGGGGTGAGGCGAGAGGGAGAGTGGAGTGAGGCGAGAGGGTGAGTGGAGTGAGACGAGAGGGTGAGTGGGGTGAGGGGAGAGGGTGAGTGTGGTGAGGCGAGAGCGAGAGTGGGGTGAGGCGAGAGGGAGGGTGGGGAGAGGCGAGAGGGTGAGTGGGGTGAGGCGACAGGGTGAGTGGGGTGAGGCGAGAGGGTGAGTGGGGTGAGGCGAGAGGGTGAGTGGGGAGAGGCGAGAGGGTGAGTGGGGTGAGGCGAGAGGGTGAGTGGGGAGAGGCGAGAGGGTGAGTGGGGTGAGGCGAGAGGGTGAGTAGGGTGAGGTGAGTGGGTGAGTGGGGTGAGGCGAGAGGGAGAGTGGGGTGAGGCGAGAGGGTGAGGCGAGAGGGTGAGTGGGGAGAGGCGAGAGGGTGAGTGGGGTGAGGCAAGAGGGTGAGTGGGGTGAGGCGAGAGGGTGAGTGGAGTGAGGCGAGTGGGTGAGTGGGGAGAGGCGAGAGGGTGAGTGGGGTGTGGCGAGAGGGTGAGTGGGGTGAGGCGAGAGGGAGAGTGGGGTGAGGCGAGAGGGTGAGTGGGGTGAGGGGAGAGGGTGAGTGGGGTGAGGCGAGAGCGAGAGTGTGGTGAGGCGAGAGGGTGAGTGGGGGTGAGGCGAGAGGGAGGGTTGGGTGAGGCGAGAGTGGGGTGAGGCGAGATGGTGAGTGGGGTGAGGCGAGAGGGTGGGTGGTGTGAGGCGAGAGGGTGAGTGGGGTGAGTCGAGAGGGTGAGTGGGGTGAGGCGAGAGGGTGAGTGGGGTGAGGCAAGAGGGAGAGTGGGGTGAGGCGAGAGGGAGAGTGGGGTGAGGCGAGAGGGTGAGTGGGGTGAGGCGAGAGGGTGAGTGGTGTGAGGCGAGAGGGTGAGTGGTGTGAGGCGAGAGGGTGAGTGGTGTGAGGCGAGAGGGTGAGTGGGGTGAGGCGAGAGGGAGAGTGGGGTGAGTCGAGAGGGAGAGTGGGGTGAGGCGAGAGGGTGAGTGGGGTGAGGTGAGAGGGTGAGGCGAGAGGGTGAGTGGTGTGAGGCAAGAGGGTGAGTGGGGTGAGTCGAGAGGGTGAGTGGGGTGAGGCGAGAGGGTGAGTGGGGTGAGGCGAGAGGGAGAGTGGGGTGAGGCGAGAGGGTGAGTGGGGTGAGGCGAGAGGGAGAGTTGGGTGAGGCGAGAGGGTGAGTGGAGTGAGTGAGATGGTGAGTGGGTGAGGTGAGAGGGAGAGTGGGGTGAGGTGAGAGGGAGAGTGGGGTGAGGTGAGAGGGAGAGTGGGGTGAGGTGAGAGGGAGAGTGATGTGAGTGAGAGGGAGAGTGGGGTGCGGCGAGAGGGTTATTGGGGTGAGGCGAGAGGGTTAGTGGGGAGAGGCGAGAGGGTGAGTGGGGTGAGGCGAGAGGGTGAGTGGGGTGTGGCGAGAGGGAGAATGGGGTGAGGCGAGATGGTGAGTGGGGTGAGGCGAGAGGGTGAGTGGGGTGAGTGAGATGGTGAGTGGGTGAGGTGAGAGGGAGAGTGGGGTGAGCGAGAGGGAGAGTGGATTGAGGCGAGAGGGTGAGTGGGGTGAGTCGAGAGGGTGAGTGGGGTGAGGCGAGAGGGTGAGTGGGGTGAGGCGAGAGGGTGAGCGGGGTGAGGCGAGAGGGTGAGTGGGGTGAGGCGAGAGGGTGGGTGGGGTGAGGCGAGAGGGAGAGTTGGGTGAGGCGAGAGGGTGAGTGGGGTGAGGCGAGAGGGTGAGTGGGGTGATGTGAGAGGGAGAGTGGAGTGAGGCGAGAGGGTGAGTGGAGTGAGTGAGATGGTGAGTGGGTGAGGTGAGAGGGAGAGTGGGGTGAGGTGAGAGAGAGAGTGGGGTGAGGTGAGAGGGAGAGTGGCGTGAGATGAGAGGGAGAGTGATGTGAGTGAGAGGGTGAGTGGGGAGAGGCGAGAGGGTGAGTGGGGTGAGGTGAGAGGGTGAGTGAGGTGTGGCGAGAGGGAGAGTGGGGTGAGGCGAGAGGGAGAGTGGGGAGAGGCGAGAGGGTGAGTGGGGTGAGGCGAGAGGGTGAGTGGGGTGAGGCGAGAGGGTGAGTGGGGAGAGGCGAGAGGGTGAGTGGGGTGAGGCGAGAGGGTGAGTGTGGTGAGGTGAGTGGGTGAGTGGGGTGAGTCGAGAGGGAGAGTGGGGTGAGGCGAGAGGGTGAGGCGAGAGGGTGAGTGGGGTGAGGCGAGAGGGTGAGTGGGGTGAGGCGAGAGGGTGAGTGGGGTGATGCGAGAGGGTGAGTGGTGTGAGGCGAGAGGAATTGTGGGGTGAGGCGAGAGGGTGAGTGGGTTGAGGCGAGAGGGTGAGTGGGGTGAGGCGAGAGGGTGAGTGGGGTGATGCGAGAGGGTGAGTCGGGTGAGGCGAGAGGGTGAGTGTTGTGAGGCGAGAGGGAGAGTGGGGTGAGCGAGAGGGAGAGTGGATTGAGGCGAGAGGGTGAGTGGGGTGAGGCGAGAGGGAGAGTGGGGTGAGGCGAGATGGTGAGTGGGGTGAGGCGAGAGGGTGAGTGGGGTGAGTGAGATGGTGAGTGGGTGAGGTGAGAGGGAGAGTGGAGTGAGGTGAGAGTGTGAGTGGGGTGAGGTGAGAGGGAGAGTGGGGTGAGGCGAGAGGGTGAGTGGGGTGAGGTGAGAGGGAGAGTGGGGTGAGGCGAGAGGGAGAGTGTGGTGAGGCGAGAGGGTGAGTGGGGTGAGGCGAGAGGGTGAGTGGGGTGAGGCGAGAGGGTGAGTGGGGTGAGGCGAGAGGGTGAGTGGGGTGTGGCGAGAGGGTGAGTGGGGTGAGACGAGAGGGTGAGTGGGGTGAGGGGAGAGGGTGAGTGGGGTGAGGCGAGAGGGAGAGTGGGGTGAGGTGAGAGGGAGAGTGTGGTGAGGCGAGAGGGTGAGTGGGGTGAGGCGAGAGGGTGAGTGGGGTGAGGCGAGAGCGAGAGTGGGGTGAGGAGAGAGGGTGAGTGGGGTGAGGCGAGAGGGAGAGTTGGGTGAGGCGAGAGTGGGTGAGGCGAGAGGGTGAGTGGGGTGAGGTGAGAGGGAAAGTGGGTTGAGGGGAGATGGTGAGTGGGGTGAGGCGAGAGGGTGAGTGGTGTGAGGCGAGAGGGTGAGTGGGGTGAGTCGAGAGGGTGAGTGGGGTGAGGCGAGAGGGTGAGTGGGGTGAGGCGAGAGGGAGAGTGGGGTGAGGCGAGAGGGGAGAGTGGGGTGAGGCGAGAGGGTGAGTGGGGTGAGGCGAGAGGGTGAGTGGTGTGAGGCGAGAGGTTGAGTGGTGTGAGGCGAGAGGGTGAGTGGGGTGCGGCGAGAGGGAGAGTGGGGTGAGGCGAGAGGGAGAGTGGGGTGAGGTGAGAGGGTCAGGCGAGAGGGTGAGTGGTGTGAGGCAAGAGGGTGAGTGGGGTGAGTCGAGAGGGTGAGTGGGGTGAGGCGAGAGGGTGAGTGGGGTGAGGCGAGAGGGTGAGTGGGGTGAGGCGAGAGGGAGAGCTGGGTGAGGCGAGAGGGGAGAGAAGGGTGAGGCGAGAGGGTGAGTGGAGTGAG
>NC_140998.1:162261216-162329662 GCF_052327205.1 Somniosus microcephalus
AATTGTAATTAGTTATTATTTAACTGTTAAATGAATGTTATGTACTGTTTATCTAAAAGAGGAGGAATTGTTGTGTATGTACCTTTAAGAGAGAACTGCTTTTATACTGTAGTACCAGCAGTGACCACACCTGTATATAAAGCCGTAGCAGGCTTCTGTACTTTCAGTTCCAGCATACCCTCTGTTCAGTAAACACCTGTTATTACCGTTCTCCTGCAGTCCGTGTGTTATTGATACGCGGACACTACATCCACCTTATGCTGCAGTGAAATGTCGTCATCGCACATGGCCCTTACTGCTTTTTTAAAGGTTTGTACGAACCTCTCAGCCAATCCATTTGTGGCTGGATGATACAGGGCGGATGTGTAATGCCTTACCCCATTCCTTTTCATAAATCTTCGAAACTCTTCAGACATAAACTGTGGTCCGTTATCAGAGCAAATCTGCTCTGGCAAGCCGTTCCTGGCAAATATGGTCCGTAGGACTGCAATAGTTTTCTCCGTGGTGGTGGAGGACATTTTGATCACCTCAGGCCATTTCGAGTGCGCATCCACGGCTATTAAAACATTGAGTCCATGAATGGACCAGCAAAATCAATATGCACCCATTGCCATGGAGATGAGGGCCACTCCCATGGGTGTAGAGGGGCATGTGGTGGTGCATTTTGGAACTTCTGGCATCCTGAGCAGCTCTTTGTCAGGTCCTCGATTTGCTGATCGATCCCTGGCCACCACACATAAGCCCTAGCAAGGCTTTTCATTTTCACCTCTCCCAGATGGCCTTCGTGAAGCTCATTGAGCACTCTCTCCCTTAACTTGGGTAGAATTACCACTCGGGATCCACACATCAAGGTCCCCTGGCATACTGACAGCTGTTCTCTTCTGGATGAGAATGCTGGCAACAATGAGTCGCCACGTGCTGGCCATCCCTTCACCGTCAAATCATATACCCGAGACAGTGTCGGGTCATTTCGGGTCTCCTTCTCTATACCAGCGTTAGTTACTGGCAAGCATTCAATTATAGTCGAATGAAATATTTCGACAGGATCCACTGCTGGTGCTTCCTCCGCAGTAGGCAGTGGCAGGTGTGATAGCCCATCAGCGTTTCCATGCTGTTTCGTGCCCTTATACTCGATATCATATTGGTGCGTCCCTAGAAAAAGGGACCATCTTTGTAGCCGTTGTGCAGTCATCACCGGAACGCCCTTCTTTGGATTAAAGATGGAGACAAGTGGTTGGTGGTCAGTCAGCAAGGTGAACTTCTGCCCGTGCAGATAGTGGTTGTACTTTTTCACTCCCCACACTAGGCTGAGGGCCTCCCTGTCAATCTGGGCGTAGTTACGCTCGGCTGAGGTTAGTGACCGAGACGCAAAGGCTACTGGCCTCTCCGAGCCGTCCGGGAATTTGTGCGACAGCACCGCTCCAATGCCATAGGGTGATGCATCACACGCCAACCGAATTGATAGTGCTGGGTTGAAATGAGCCAACACCTCTTTTGATGTGATCAATTCTTTGCACTTCTGGAAAGCTCGTTTACATTCGTCATTCCACTTCCATGGTACCCCCGTTTGCAGTAGGGTGTTCAGTGGGTGTAGTACTGTAGACAAATTCGGCAAGAACTTATGGTAGTAGTTCACCAACCCGAGGAACGACCTTAATTGTGACACATTTTCCGGTGCTGGAGCCTTGACTACTGCCTCAATCTTTTCAGGGGACTTATGTAACCCCTCTTCATCAATAACGTGGCCACAATACGAGATCTGCTTCTGGAAAAACTCGCATTTGTGGCGATTAGCTCGGAGCCCATAATCCTTCAATCTAGTGAGCACCTGCTCCAGGTTGGCGAGGTGATCGCTGTCATTTTTGCCCGTGACCAGGATGTCGTCCAAATAACACTGGGTCCCTGGAATCCCTTGCAGGACTTGATCCATTGCCCTTTGCCAAATAGCCAGAGCTGATGCTACCCCGAACACCAGCCGATTGTATTGGTAGAGACCTTTATGAGTGTTGATCGTGAAGTACTGTTTTGAGGCTTCTTCTACCTCCATTTGCAGGTACGCCTGGGCCAGATCAATCTTAGTGAAGCGTTTCCCTCCAGGTAGCGAGGCGAAAATATCTTCAATCCGCGGAAGCGGATATTGTACAGTGTGAAGGACTGGGTTCACTGTCACCTTAAAGTCCCCACAGATGCAAACTTTCTTTGGTTCCCCAGGCGTATTACTCAATGACCTCTTCATTACAGGAACGATGGGTGTAGCCCACTCGCTCCAGTCCACTTTGGATAGTACTCCTGAACGTTCCAAACCTTCCAGCTCTGCTTCGACGGCTGGGCGGATCGCATAAGGTACCGGTCTGGCCTTAAAAAACTTTGGGCTTGCATTTTCCTCCATTTTAATCGTCGCTGTTATGCCTTTTAGTGTTCCGAGTCCCTCCTGGAACACTTCTTGTGCGTCAGTTAGCATTTTTGACGGTCGTCCAGGTGTGACGTCGTCATCCTTTTTGGCATCTACAGTCAGTGCTTGTATGGGATGCCAATCTAGCTGTATCTTCCGGATCCATTCACGTCCTAGTAGTGGTGGTCCTCCATCTGGCAATACATATAGGTCCATTTTTGGTGTTTCCTTGCCGTTGTATATCACATTCACCCTTATTTTTCCTTTGGGGTAGACTTTTTGCCCTGTGTACGTCTTCAAAACAATCTCTGTATCTCTCAAGGGTATATGTGAGAATAGCCGCTTGTAGTCCCTTCGGTTTATGACTGTTAGGGCTGATCCTGTGTCCAATTCCATTTTCCCTTGGACTCCGTCTATCTTGAGCGTGACCCAGATAGTTTGGTGATCCTCCATTTTGATTACATTATGTAGTTTCAGACAACCCAGCTCCTTGCTTCCGGAGTCTGTATCACTTTTCTGTTCGTCTGAACTACTCTCCGTCACCTTATGTACCTTTTTGTACTTCTCCTGTGGAGATTTCTTGCTGCTGGTTTTCTTTCCCGACCTGCAGACACTTGCTATGTGTCCTACTTTTCCACACTGTCTGCACACTTGGTCCTTGAACCAACAATCCTTATGGTCGTGTGTTGTTCTGCCGCAGCAATAACACTTCACTGCTCCATATGACATTTGATTTATACCATATTCTTGCGGTCTCCGTTGTATCTCTGCAGCGCCCCGTGCGGCTGCTTCATGTGATACTGCCATGCTGAAAGCCTTGTCCAGCGTAAGACCCTTTTCTGATAGAAGCCGTTTCTGGGTTCCTTCACTTTGAAGCCCACACACAAACTTGTCCCTTAAAGTATCTGCTAGTCCCGTTCCAAACTGGCAGTGTTTCGATAGTTTGCGCAGTTCCATTAAATACTCAGCATTACTTTCATCTTTATGCTGGTTCCTTTTGTGAAACTTAAATCTTTCTGCTATCAGCAGCGGCGTGGGGTTTAAGTGGTCCTGTAGGATTGCCACTATGCTTTCAAAATCCTTTTCCACTGGCTTCTCTGGGGTTACTAGTGTAGTGTATGTACCTTTAAGGGGAGAACTACTTTTTACAGCTCCTGTATACTGTAGTACCGGCAGTGACCACACCTGTATATAAACCCTGAGTAGGGATCTGTACTTTAGTTTTAGAGTAACCTTCATCCAGTAAACACCTGTTGATTGTTCCTCTGCAGTCTCTGTCGATTATTGAAGGACGCCATACATCAAAATTCACGGATTTAACAACTAGGTTTTGCAGTAAGCCGTACGTTTTTGTACCCATGGAATTTAACAATTACAGTGCTTTCCTGGCATCTGGCACTTCATTCGCCTTGCAGTACACTTCTACGCGTTCTATATATGTTGCCCAATCTTTGACTTCATTGTCGAACGCTGTGACACTGCCACTCTTCTGCATCCCTGGGTGTGGTTAGACTGGCTAAAAATGGCGTCTCCCGCGCTCTCCCTTCTTCTCCGCTGGCTCAAAATGGCGTCTCCCACGCTTCCTTTCTTCCCCCGCGGACGCTGCTCAGCCCTTGAAACCCCGGCCACGCTCTGCGCGTTTTCCCCTCTCTCGTTGACGCCGCCCGGTCTTCAACCCCGGCTGCGCCCTGTGCGCTTTACCCTCTCTCTTACCCCGTCGACGCTGCTCGGCCTTTTTCTGTGCCGTCGGTCGGCTCCAGCCACCGCCGTCTGGGAAGGGTCTGCGCCGTACCTGCTGCCAGCCCGCTGCGCTGGATCATCGCGACTGGGGAACCAAGCCCAGCTCTCCACAGCCTCCTCTGCGATGTTCAAGTCCTCTCCGGATGGTCGACGCCCGCACTGGTGGAATTGGCCTTCTTCTAGAGTTGCAGGTAGGTTCGAATCGACTCGTCGCCACTGTTAAATCCGTGAATTTTGATGTATGGTGTCCTTCAATAAATCGACAGAGACTGCAGAGGAACAATCAACAGGTGTTTACTGGATGCAGGTTACTCTAAAACTAAAGTACAGATCCCGACTCAGGGTTTATATACAGGTGTGGTCACTGCCGGTACTACAGTATACAGGAGCTGTAAAAAGTAGTTCTCCCCTTAAAGGTACATACACTACAGATGGTACAAGGACTAGGGGACACAGATTTAAGGTTTTGGTCAAGAGATACAGGGGGGACGTGAGGAAAGACTTTTTTATGCAACGTGTGGTGAGGACCTGGAATTCGCTGCTGACAGAAGTGGTGGAAGCGGAGACACTCAGGCCTAGAAATTAAGTATAGCCATGTTTGGGGCGCTAAAGCATGACGTTCGCTAACTTTTGCGCCCGGCGCAACTTAGTGCCACCTTCGCCGATATTCAGTTGCATCGCCCCAAGAGGTTGCTGCTGCGCTGAAGCAGGCGATGCATGACTATCATTAGGCGCTAAGCCGGCGACCTGGGGCGCAAACACCGAAGGCGGGCGCAGCGCAGGTGCGGCGAGTTGCACATTGAGGGCAGACAGTCAGGCACCGGTCAGCACTTAAAGGGGGAGGGTGGAATTGCTTGGCTGCCACGCCCTGCACACTGCAGCCCTAAGGCAAGGCCTGAACACTGCCCACCGAATATCGGAAAGCATGGAGGGAGGTGGCAAACAGGGTCACATCCAACAGCATGGTTGGCAGGACACCAACCCAATACCGGAAAAAATTTAACGACCTCACTCGGGTTGTCAGGGTGAGTACCCTTTCCAGTATCCTCCTCATCCCTGCATGTGCACCTCACTTTATGGCCAAAGGGGCCTGAAAGCCCTCATGGCCAGCCCTCATCCAGCAGCTATGGGACTGTCATGAAAAGCACTTGCACATTCAGGACTTTAGACACTGTCAGGGCTATTCGACCATGGGAGGCAGTGCAGGCGAGATCACGGCTTGACACTGTCAGGGCTATTCGACCATGGGAGGCAGTGCGGGCAAGATCAGGGCTTGGCAATGTCAGGGCTATTCGACCATGGGAGGCAGTGCGGGCAAGATCAAGGCTTGGCACTGTACTTAGAGGCCGTCCTTTCTCTTGCAGGGCAAGCTGGCGCATAACAGAAGACAGCAGCAACAGACCGGGGGAGGCCGTCCTGACCTGAAACAGCTGAGCGACCTCGAGCAGCGAGTGGAGCGGATCATGGCAGGCCGGCTGAGTGGCCCCGTCACCACTGGAGATGCTGACCCTGTTCTGGGCACCAATGGTAAGGTCATCACCTTTTTGACCTCTCTCTTTCCACTTGCGCCTCACACCAGCATCCTTTGCCACTATCGAACCAATGCAATGCACAGCAGCACTCATGCCTCCCTCGCTGCCGCCCTGTCCTCACTCTAAAGCAACTCTTGTGCCTCCCTGCTTTCAGATGGTGACTCGCCAGGTGAGGAGGCGGCCCCTCAAGCTGGCACTGTGTCCGAGGCAGACATAGAGGAGGAGGAAAAGGAAGCTGGCCCATCAGGGACACCTTCAGCCGAGGCAGCCCATGGCCATGATGGTGACACGTCTTCCCTGGAGGGGAGCAGGGGGGAAGGGTCGGAGGAGAGTGAAGCTCCGGGGACCAGCAGGCTGCAGCAACGCGGGAGGGGTGGGGAAGCTCGGCGGCCTTCTCCCCGGAGGGTGAGTGTGGCCTCCAGTCCTGCTACGGTGAGCGCAGAGGAGGTGCGGCTCCTAGTGGAAATGGGCGCCCAGGCTGAGCGCAGGCACACTGAGCTCATGGCTGCAGTGGCAAGGATGCCTGACTCCATAGAGTCACTGGCAAGGAGTGTGCAGGAATTCGGGGCAGAACAGGCCAGGAGTCTGCAACAATTCAGTGCAGCATAGGCCAGGAGTCTGCAGGACTTTGCGGCAGCACAGGCTAGGAGCCAGCAGGACTTCGCTGCATCACAGGTGGCTTCTAGCCAAGTGCTCAGTTGTGCCGTGCATTCACTGGCTGGTGTCATGCAGACACAGACCAGGGCCACACGGGCACTACCTGCTGCCACCCTTGCTGGATCGGCCAGGCATCGCTGGGGCACTCGCTGCACCGCAGCAGCCCAGCAGTCTGTGCTTCAGCAGATTGCTGCGCATGCTGCAGTGCTGGCCCATGCGAGTGCCAATGTATCAGCCGAACAGGGAGTGCCTGTGATCTGTCAGGTTGGCAGCATTCCTGCAGCCAACACTGTCACTCCTCCATTGCAGCTGCCACCAGCCGTTGGACAGACTGATGCCGCCCAAGCAGAGTTGGAGCAGTCAGCAGCCGGCCCCTCCAGGCCCAGAGCTGGTCCAGGCTGACCCCCAAGGGCATCTGCCGTCTCAGCATCTGACCCTCAGCAGCCTTCCCCCAGCCTTGCTGCAGCTACTGGGGTCCCATTGAGGAGGAGCTGCAGGGCGGGTAGGGGCCAGTCACGGAAGCGAGACGGATCACCCTCGCAGGGGAAAAAGTAGAAGGTGTGGCCAAATGTTTTGTTTTATTTATAAAGGCCGAGACTGCTGTATTTGTTTTAGATATAAAGGCCGAGACTGTTATATTTCTTTTATATTTAAAGGCCGAGAATGGTATATTTCTTTTATATTTAAAGGCCGAGACTGGTATATTTGTTTTATATTTAAAGGCCGAGACTGGTATATCTGTTTTATTTATAAAGGCCGAGAATGGTGTATTTCTTTTATATATAAAGGCCGAGACTGGTGCATTTGTGTTTTTGGGGGGGGTTTCTCTCCATTAGTTTGTCATGTGGGAAGGGCACAGAGGTATCGCAGTAAAAAATGTTCTTAAATCGCACTGTCCGTGCTTTCTTTTGGAAGTCCAGGTTGCCCTGCTCGGCTGAGGGCATGTGGAGTGGCTACATTCATCTTCTGCCATTGGCACAAGCCATTCCCTGAGAGGGGGCCGAGAACCGAGTTGCAATAAGCTGCCGACGGGCGGCCCTTGCACTTTTTGCCTCCCTCCCGTGCTGGTCCTCCTCCTCCTCCTCCTCCTCTGGTGGTCCTCCAATGTCTGCTGGCAGTGGCTGAGTCCTGCGGATAGCCAGGTTGTGCAGCATGCAGCACACGACAACGAAATGGGAGACTCGCTCAGGCGAGTACTGTAGGGCTCCCCCGGAACGATCCAGACAGCGGAACCGTTGCTTCAGCACGCCGATTGTTTGCTCAATGATGTTCCTGGTTGCTTGATGGCTGTCATTGTATCGCTCTTCAGTAGGGGTGCTGGGCGCACGGAGCGGGGTCATCAGCCAGGTGCACAAAGGATAGCCTTTGTCCCCGAGAAGCCATCCTCGTGGGTGAGGCCGGGCCTCGAACATGTCTGCCACAGAAGTCTGGCGCAGGATGAAGGCATCGTGGCTGCTGCCTGGAAAGCGGGCATTGACAGCTAGGATGAGCTGCCTGTGGTCACACAGCAACTGCACGTTGAGCGAATGGTAGTCCGTCCGGTTGCGGTAATCCTCGGCATTCTCTAGAGGTGCCCGCAAAGCCACATGCGTGCAGTCAATGGCGCCCTGCACCATGGGGAAGCCCGCTAATACTGCAAAGCCCATTGCATGCTCTTGCTGCTTGTCCACAGTCATGGGGAAGGAGATGAACTGACGTCTCCTTCTGAAAAGGGCATTGGTCACCTGGTGGATGCAGCAATGTACCGCGAGCTAGGAGATGTTGGAAATGTCCCCAGTAGCGGATTGGAAGGAGCCGGTGGCATAGAAGTTGAGAGCCACCGTCACCTTCACTGCCACCAACAGAGATGTCCTGCTCCTCAGCTGTGGCTGCAGATCTCCGCGAAGCAGGTGGCAGGTCTCAGTGACCACCGCCATTCTGAATCGCAGCCTCCGAACACACTGCTCCTCAGACATGTTCAGATATGAGAACTGCTGGCGGTATACCCTGGGTGGGTAAGGCCTCCTTTGCCGACGCCTGTTGGCCCTTCTCCGTCTGGCCATGACTGGCACTCTCTCATGGCGTCTCTGAGCCCTTTGAATGCAATGGAGAAGCCCAACGTTTCCACCCATTGCAGCCCCCATTATATGTTTCCAATCAATGCTATGACACTGAAGTTAAAGACAAGTGCAAAGCTGTGGCCTGAAGCCACAAGTACCTGTGCGAGTATTGAGCCAAACCAGAAAGCTCTCTACCTTTGTCTCTCTCCAAATATCCGTCTCTCACAAAGAAGGAGTGGAGCAAAATGGCTGCCATTTATACTGCAGGAGGAGTCCCCTTTAAATAGCGCCCCCCGCGCCCCGCAGCGACTGGTAACCGTTCCCCTCTACCAGACGCGGGGGGCGCCAGGCGCACAATAGGCCGGCGCCACTGAATTTCCGGTTCGGGGCGCACAAAGGGCATTGCACCATGGTTTTGCGCTGCCGCTAAATCTTAACTGAATTTCGCGAGAGGCACAGATCACGCCGCGCCCGGGCGCTAGCCGCTTAGCGCCCCACTTCTCCTCCTCCTAAGGCGCTAGCGGCTGGCGCAAACAACTGAATTTCTAGGCCTCAATGTTTTCAAGGGCAGACTGGATAGGCACTTGAGGGAAAGAAACTTGCAGGGCTACAGGGATAGAGTGGGGGAATGGGACTGACTGGATTGCTCTACAGAGAGCCGACACATACTCGATGGGCCGAATGGCCTCCTTCTGTGTCGTTATGACTCTATAACAGACTTCAGGAGTGATGTGCCAAATAACTGCCCGAATCTGAAGTTAAAGCTTAAGACTGAAGCCTTTCATTAAATAAGAATCATGGCAGAGTTAACAGAGTCCATCATCGACCGAGCCCTTGGTAGAACATACCAGAAGAGGGGCGGGGCCAGGGAGGAACATTAGTGGTTCCCCCTGGTGGAACATTCCAGACATTACAAGTGCAAGTACAAATATCAGAACACAGTTATTTCATCACATTCACCCCCTGCTATAGATTCAGTCTGTCAGGTGGTCTGAAAATCCTCTGGGAACGACGTAACTCTTGCTGAGGCTCCTCCCGGAGCACTAACTCCGGTTCATTCGAATTCCCAGAATCATCAGTATTTTCTGTAAAGTCTGTGGGTTGTATAGCGAAGTAATACACAGACTACAAGAGTAACTTAAACAGGACTTTACTATTCGAAGGTCAGGGTGAATCTGCCCAATAAATTCTGCCACAGCACTTATATACCGGTGTGGTCACCGTCGGTATTACAGTATACAGCAGCCAGGATAAAGTAGTGCCACACCTAAAATAGTTCTCTTAAAGGTGGACGGTTACATACAATAGTTCTCTTAAAGGTAGAACAGTTACATACACTACAATCCTCCCTTTTTAGCTTACAACATACTTATTCCCCATTAACATAACATCATAACATATCCAACTTCATGTTACAACAGTTCACAGAGGTAGTCTCTGTGGAAACAGTTCACAGATTCAGTCTCTGCGGGAAACAGTTCACAGATTCAGTCTCTGATCTTCTTGACTCGGTCCGGACCACGCCTCCGTGGTGTAGTCGGGTCACCTTGCTAGAGGGACTCATCCCATAGTCCTTCCCTAGACTTAACAGCTTTACTTCCAACACTTCTGAACCAGCATTGCTGACTTTTTTAAAACAAACAAAAAACAGTTGGATTGCCTTGGGAAATTTTCCTACTTTCCAACTGATTTGGCTCCGTTCGGGGGACCACGTGTGTGATCGGGTAGAGGTAATAATGGTTCAGATGGTTATCATCTTCTGCTTCGTCTTTTCCTTTTTTGCTTCTTGGAGACTCTCGGGGCTCCATTGTCAGCTGCCAGCTGTAACGCCACCATCTCCCTATGTTCCTTAGACTTTAAGTGATTCATCCTGATTTCGGCACTTTGGGAGTTCTCGGCACAAGCTGGGCAGACCAGGTCCTCGTAATATTCAGTGTCACTCAACAGATCATGGTAATATTCGGTGTCGTCCTGAGCTAGGCCAGCGAGAGGGTCTTCTATTTCCTCCTTACCCAGCTGGACGTTAGCCGACTTTTGTTCCAAATCCCGACATCTGTCCTGAAGAGACTTCATCATGCGTTCAGATTCATTCCGCTTTTTCTGGGCTTCCTGCAAGTCTTTTACTAATGACCTCATTTGTGATTTCAATACTTCAACTTCATTCGGAGATTGATTGATCGGACTATTCAATCCCTCTACTTAAGTAGCTGTTTCAGTATTCTGTTGTTCTACATTGCCGTGCGTCAGCGTACTTTTGGCATCCAAGGGCTGTTCTGCTGCAGACTTCTCAGTCTGGGTTGCCACCTCAGCTCTTCCAATGACTTTTGAGAGCTCCCTTCCCTTTGAAGATTGAGGCTCGTATTTAAGTTTTTCCCATTTTAGAGTTTTATCCCTCAGCATATGAATGAGTTGGCTGACTGTTAACTCTTCTGCCATCATCCCTTTTCCATTAACTACAGGGCTGTTTATAACCTTGCCCTGGAGGAGTTGGCTGACTGTTAACTCTTCTGTCCTCATCCCTTTTCCATTAGCTGCAGGGCTGTTTAGAACCTTGTCCTGGGGCTCCTTTGCTGCTTCTACTTCGCCATCATCCGCAGCCCCCATCATTCGAATTTCCACAAATGAATCGTCCGGTGATGCTGCACCCAACTTCGGTAGGAGCTCGGAAGTCATGTCGACCAACTCAGCTTTTTCTGCCTGCAACCTGCTAACCAGCGCCTTCAGTTGCGGCACATCTTGTTCCACCGGATTGGAGCACGCCCCTTCAGAAGCCGAATCAGCTTTGATTCATTTGGCCTCCTCGTGCAGATGGTTTGTGTGCTCCTGCTCCCTTTTCTTCCCCAGCTGCTTCTGTTGTCTTTCCAGATTCTCCCATTCGGTATCATAGAACTTTTTCATTGCTTTCATCTCTTGCTCGAGACGGCAATTCAATTATTCTAATTGCTGTCGTAATCTGAAATAAGTTTGCGTTCGAGCTCGATGTTCCTCAGTAATATATATGTCTGTAACTTGAACAGACTCAGAATTCTCTGTCAAGCCATGTTGTTGTTGTTCAGAGGAATTCTGTTCTGAAGCTTTGTTCTCCTCTGGAGCATAAGCCTTTATGCCCACATTCGTTCTACCAACCTTAGTCAGCAAGTTCATTTTAGACTTGTCTTTCATGCTTGGGCTGGTCTTATCATCATCCGTTTCAGAGTCTGAGCTGATTGTCTGCCCCGAGTCCTCACTCGTTATTACTTTGAGGTAGTGCCATTCCATGTCTATTTTCTTGATCCACTCCCATCCTAGAAGTGGTGGTCCTCCCTCAGGTAGTACATATAAGTCCATTCCGGGGTGTTCTTTGCCCCTGTCTCTCACCTTGACTCTTATCTTTCCCATGGGGTATACTTTATGCCCCGTGTATGTCTGCAATACGAACTTGGTATCTCTCAAGGGTATATGTGAGAATAGCCGGTTGTAATCCCTTCGATTTATGACTGATAGGGCTGATCCAGTGTCCAATTCCATTCTCACTTGGACTCTGGCTATTTTTAGCATGACCCAGATAGTTTGTAGGTCAGCTTCCTTACTCACATTATGAATTCTCAGACTACCCAGTTCCTGGCCGCTTGGGTCTGAATCCGAATTCTGTTCATCTGAACTCTTCTCAACCACCTTGTGTACTTTGTTGTACTTTTCCTGTGATGGCTTTTTTTTTTGGTTGTTGGTCTTCTTCCCTGACCGGCATACTTTGGCTATGTGACCCAGTTTGCCACATTTCCTACAGTCCTGGTTTTTAAACCAGCATTGGTTCTGGCCGTGTGTTGTCTTCCCACAACGATAACATTTCATTGCACCCGAAGTAATTTGATCCACACTGAGGACCGCTGCCTTCAGCTGCATTTCCTTTCGCTGTGGCTTCGTGTGATGCTGCAATAAGGACAGCCCTATCCAGTGTAAGGTCGTTCTCTTCGAGCAGTCGCTTTTGCGTTCCTTCCTTCGACAACCCGCACACGAACTTGTCTCGTAATGCCTCTGTCAGATTTCCTCCAAACTGGCAGTATTTCGCTAGCCTACGCAGTTCGACCAAGTATTCCGCGTTGCTTTCCTCTTTCCGTTGCGTTCTCGCATAAAATTTGAATCGTTCCGCCAACATCAGCGGTGTGGGGTTCAAGTGATCCTTCAGAACAGCAACAATATTATCGAAAGACTGATCCGCCGGTTTAGCTGGTGATAGGAGATGCTTCAATAACCCGTATGTCCTCGCACCCATTGAGTTTAATAAGGTTAGAGCTTTTTCATAATTTGCTATCTTATTAGCCGTACAATATATCTCGATGCGTTCTACATACGTGGACCAGTCTTCCACCTCGGCATTGAAACCGTTGCTGTTACTATGCTTAGGCATCTTCACACTCTTCCTGAGAAACAACAACAATATTCTTTAACTTTTTTTTCCAGATGGCGGTTTCCCGCGCTTATCTTCTTTCCCCGCCCACTTTAAAAATGGCGGTTCCCGCTTCTGTCTTCTTCCCCCGCCTACTGGCGGCTTCCCACGGTTTCCCGCGCTTATCTTCTTTCCCCGCCCACTTTCAAGATGGCGGTTCCCGCTTTTCTTCCCCTGGCAGGAGGGGTAAGCTTTTCACTCGGGCGACGGCCGCTGGCTTTCGGGGTTCGCAGCCTGCGCTTCGGCTTCAGCGCGTTCCCTTCTCTCGGCCGGGCAACCGGCTCTGGGTACAACCCGTTGACGGCGAACAGTTTCAGCCGCTGGCTGGATCTCACTCAGTCTCCCTCACTCGGGCTCTGTCTCTCCGGTGCTGGGTACAACCCGTTGACGGCGAACAGTTTCAGCCGCTGGGCTGGATCTCGCTCAGTCTTCCTCGGGCTCTGTCTCTCCTGCTCGCGCGGCTCTCGCTCGCTCGCTCTCGGACTCTGTCTCTCCCGTTCGCGCGGCTCTCGCTCGGGCTCTGTCTCTCCCGCTCGCGCGGCTCTCAATCGCGCCTCCCAGCCCTCTCGCAGTCCGGTGCTTCCCTCCCCGGCTGCGGCTGAGTTCTCCGCGATTTATTTATTTTATCTCTTCCCGCGCCTTACGATCCCGGTCGCAGCGCCTCGTGGTCGCGGTAGTTGTCCGGCCTTTTTCGCCGTCGCGGTCTAGCCGTCTCACAACGCTCCCCAGCCCGCTTGTACCGTGGCTTCTGCTCCACACTGCCCCAGTCTCAGCGCCTCTGGGCCCGACTTCTGTCCGGCTCCTTTCCCCCTCGACCGTGGTCGAGTGCACCGCCCTTATCCTCCGTTTATTTGTTTCTATTTTCCCTTTACTCACAGTCACCGTGGCCAACTTGCTTCTCGTGTTGATCGGCTCACTCACCACCGTGGCAGAAGGGACAATCCGTGCCTGTTGCTGATGGAAGACTTCGTGTTTGAAATCTTCCTCCTTTCTTGGTCTGCAGACTCGAGTTTTCTCTCAGCAAAACGACGAGGGCGGGTGCCTCTTCTCGACGCGCGTTTACTTCTTCAGAAGTATTGTTGCCGCAGGGTAAGATCGAACTCGTCGCCACTGTAAAGTCTGTGGGTTGTATAGCGAAGTAGTACACAGACTACAAGAGTAACTTAAACAGGACTTTACTATTCGAAGGTCAGGGCGAATCTGCCCAATTAATTCTGCCACAGCACTTATATACCGGTGTGGTCACCGTCGGTATTACGGTATACAGCAGCCAGGATAAAGTAGTGCCACACCTAAAATAGTTCTCTTAAAGGTGGACGGTTACATACAATAGTTCTCTTAAAGGTAGAACAGTTACATACACTACATTTTCCACACTGAGGGCTTGTGTCTCAGAAGGTCCAATACCACGATTGAAAACTCTACTCTCAGAGTCGAACTCTTTTCGAGCTCCAGCAGGTGCAAGATCTTTAATAGAGACCGTATCCTCTCGCCCATCCGAATATTGAATATACGCATACTGGGGATTAGCATGGAGGAGTTGTACTTCCTCCACCAGTGGATCAGTCTTGTGGCCTCTCACATGTCTGCGCAACAACACAGGGCCCGTGGTCGTCAACCATGTGGGTAACGATACTCCATTAGTAGCTTTTCTTGGAAAACTAAACATCCTTTCATGAGGGGTGGCATTCGTCGCTGTACACAAAAGAGACCTTATGGAATGCAGCACGTCTGGCAGGACATCCTGCCAGCGAGAGGTCGGCAGGCCTCGTGACTTCAGAGACAGTACGATAGCCTTCCACACTGTCGCATTTTCTTTCTCGACCTGCCCATTACCACAAGGGTTATAGCTGGTAGTTCTACTCGTTACAATCCCCTTCGATAGCAAAAACTGTCGTAATTCTTCGCTCATAAAGGAAGAACCCCTATCACTATGTATATATTTAGGCATGCCGAACAAGGAAAACAGTTGGCAGAGGCATTTAATTACAACAGCACTAGTCACATCCAGACAGGGGATAACTTTGCCGAGAGTACTCGTCTATAATATTAAGAAAATAGACATTACGGTCGCTCGATGGAAGGGGACCTTTAAAATCGAGACTCAAACGCTCAAATGGTCGAGTTGCTTTAATAAGATGAGCTGGCTCGGACGGCTTATAGAAGCGGGGTTTGCATTCAGCACAAACATGACAGGTTCTGGTCATTGTCCGGACCTCCTCAATAGAGTAGGGTAGATTGTGGGACTTAATGAAGTGGTTCATTCTGGTAACCCCAGGGTGGCAGAGTGCGTCGTGGAGACTTTGAAGCTTATCTGTACCTAGACTAGCACATACTCCTCGTGACAAAGCATCCGATGGCTCATTAAATACTCCAGGCCTGTACTGAATATCATAGTCATATGTTGACAGTTCTATTCGCCATCTTAAAATCTTATCATTTTTGATCTTGCCTCTCTGCTTAGTGTTGAACATAAAGGCCACAGGTCACTGGTCAGTAATGAGCGTAAAACGTTGGCCAGCGAGATAATGTCTCCAATACCTGACTGCTTCAATAATTGCCTGTGCCTCCTTTTCCACTGAAGAATGTCGAACTTCTGGTCCTTGCAATGT
The DNA here is from genome assembly GCF_052327205.1 of Somniosus microcephalus. Taxonomy (NCBI): domain Eukaryota; kingdom Metazoa; phylum Chordata; class Chondrichthyes; order Squaliformes; family Somniosidae; genus Somniosus; species Somniosus microcephalus. Next base: position 162,276,615 of record NC_140998.1, read on the forward strand.
ACGAGAGAAGAAGGCTACTGGTCTACCAGCTTGGTTAAGAGTTGCTGCCAACGCAAAATCAGATGCATCACTTTCCACTTGAAATGGGATCTTCTCATCCACGGCACATACCACTGCCTTCTCAATGTCCCGTTTGATATTAAGGAAAGCCTCCTGAGCTTCCGCCGATAGCGGAAAAGACGTCGACTTAATAAGAGGTCGGACTTTATCTGAGTAGCTAGCCACCCACTGGGCATAGTACGAGAAGAATCCCAGACACCTTCTTAAGGCTTTTACAGTGTGAGGTAAAGGTAATTCCTTAAGTGGGCGTAATCTTTCAGGGTCTGGCCCGATTACCCCATTCTCCACAACGCAACCAAGAATACACAAATGTGTAGTATTGAAGATACACTTGTTTTCGTTGTAAGTCAGGTTTAACCTCTTTGCAGTCTCTAGGAACTTCGCGAGATTTTGATCATGCTCCCGTTGGTCACGCCCACAGATGGTAACATTGTCCAGGTACGGGAATGTTGCTTCCAACGCGTATTCATCCACCATACGATCCATCTCCCGTTGGAAGACGGATACCCCATTCGTCACTCCAAAGGGCACCCGAAGGAATTGGAACAGGCACCCATTAGCTTCGAAGGCCGTATAAGGTCGGTCTTCTATTTTGATGGGGAGTTGATGGTAGGCAGACTTTAAATCAATGGTGGAGAACACGCGGTACTGAGCTATCTGGTTCACCATCTCAGAAATACGAGGCAAAGGATAGGCGTCTAATTGGGTATACAAGTTTATAGTCTGGCTATAATCGACCACAAGTCTTTTCTTCTCATTAGTTTTAACCACCACCACCTGGGCACGCCACGGGCTACCACTGTGTTCGATGATTCCCTCCCGTTGAAGCCTTTCCACTTCCTCTTTTATAAATGTTTTATCTTCTGAACTATACCGTCGACTCTTAGTCGCTATAGGTCTACAATTAGGAGCAAGGTTCGCAAACAAAGAAGGCGGGCTTACGTTTAAAGTAGAAAGGCCGCAGACTGTGAGCGGAGGCTGGGATCCACCATACTTAAGGGTAACGCTCTCATGCTGACACTGGAAGTCCAAGCCTAATATTAAGTTCACACACAACTGAGGTAATATGAGGAGTTTAAAGTCCTTATACTCTGTATCCTTAACGGTCAATGTGATTTTACAATATCCAGTTACCTCCGAAGTAAGGGATTTGGACGCCATCACAATTTCACTTTGAGTAGGATACACCTTCAATTAACAGGAGTTAACAAGGTTGGGGTGTATAAAACTTTCAGTACTGCCACAGTCTATCAAACACCCAGTAGGACGACCATTAATCTTAATGTCCATCATAGATTTTGACAAGGAACACGGTATGGTCTGGTCAACCGTAGCCGAGGCTAGAGTAAAACGATAGGCGGCAGCAGAGAAGACATCGGGTACAGGATTACCCTTACACACTTTACTAAAATGTCCCCGTTTCTTACATTTAAAACAGGTAGCTTCTCTGGCTGGGCAACTTTGCCTGGGGTGTTTAGATTGGCCACAAAAATAACACTTAGACCCATGGGACACAGCCGCAACAATAGGATTAAGTGGGGGCTCCATTGGTGTTATGGATGCCTCCATACTCGGAAAACACGAGGCTGAGAGAGATGCATGGGCTGATGCATACACTTCTGAATTCTTCTGGGCTACATCTAATGATCGAGCAGCAGCGACAACCGTTTTTAAAACTAACGAGTCGTTCTCGAGGAGTCTCTGTCTAATATAATTAGATCGGAGGCCAGATATGAAAGAATCGCGGATGGCTTCTTCCTGATACACTATGGCAGAGACAGCCTTGTAGTTGCAACCCTTAGCCAAAGCCTTAAGGTCCTGCAGGAAATCGTCCAGAGATTCCTCGGGTAATTGCCTGCGAGTAGACAGGAGATACCTGGCGTATACTTCGTTAACCGACTTAAGGTACTGGGCTTTAAGAGCTGCGAGGGCCTCTTCATATGTAGTAATATCTTCAATTATAGAGTAAGTTTGATGACTTACCAAGTTGGTTAGAAGACCCAACTTGTTAACCGTCGGATCGGTCGATGATGCGATGAAGTGTTCAAAACATCGGAGCCAATGCGTAAATTTCTTCGACGCATCTGCCGAATGGGGATCGATATCCAGACGCTCTGGTTTCAAAAATCGATCCATCTTCCAAAAGTTGTTATTTAATAAAATTGATGTGCCAAATAACTGCCCGAATCCGAAGTTAAAGCTTAAGACTGAAGCCTTTTATTAAATAAGAATCATGGCAGAGTTAACAGAGTCCATCATCGACCGAGCCCTTGGTAGAACATACCAGAAGAGGGGCGGGGCCAGGGAGGAGCATTAGTGGTTCCCCCTGGTGGAACATTCCAGACATTACAAGTGCAAGTACAAATATCAGAACACAGTTATTTCATCACAAGGAGGACATAGACAGACTGATGAAATGGGCAGACACATGGCAGATGAAATTTAATGCAGAGGGGTGTGTAGTGATTCATTTTGGTATGAAGGATGAGGAGAGGCAATATAAATGAAATGGTGCAATTTTAAAGGGGGTGCAGGAATAGAGAGACCTGGGGGTGTATGTACACAAGTCTTTGAAGGTGGCAGGACAAGTTGAGAAGGCTGTTAAAAAGGCAAACAGGATCCTTGGCTTTATTAATAGAGACATAGAGTACAAAAACAAGAAAGTTATGTTGAACCTTTTGTGGTAAACCACGTTCACTATCGTATCACTGTTAGTAGTTAGCACTGTTCACCACTGTTCGTTATAACTGTATCACTGACCACTATTGTATCACGGTACGAGGTCGCCTCTTGCCACACTGCTATACCTGGGATGACCACTGCCGACTCCGCCTTGGCTCCACCCACCAGGCCAGGTATAAAGGTGAGCGACTGGCTGGTATTCCTCCTGCTTGGATCGGATCACCCACGAGAGTGGGCTCTGTTATTTAGTCAATAAAAACCTTTAGTCACCTTCGTAACTCTTCGCCTTTTATTGGAGGAATTGATAGGTATATCAATTTTATTGACTAAATTTAATGATGTCCGACAACGAGTCACAACCGGCGGAGGAGCCACCAGCGCAGCTCCCAGGAGCACAGCCACACCAGCCAGCTTGGCTGCGAGCCCTCAGACCGCCGTACCTGGACCTGAACCCACGAGCAGCAAACTCAGCCTCAGACTTTAAACACTGGCTGGTCTGCTTCGAATCATACCTGAGAGAATCCAGCGTCCCTCAGGCATCCAAACTAAGTGTCCTGCAGGCACAACTGAGCCCGAGAGTATACACTCTCATCGAGGACATGACTACCTACGAGACCGCCATCAACCTGCTGAAACAGAAGTACCGGACCCCGGTAAACTACATGTACGCTAGGCACCTCCTAAGATCACGGCCGCAACAGCCAGGAGAATCAGTAGCCGAATTCTCACAGGCGCTATATGCACTCGCCAGGAACTGTGACTTTAAATCGGTGTCGGCAGCCGAAAATACTGAAGATAATATCCGCGACGCATTCCTGAAAGGCCTACGGTCCGAGTACTCACGGCAAAGACTGCTGGAAGCTAAAGACCTCAGCATGGAAAAAGCTGAAGCCCTCGCTATCTCCCTGGAAGTGGCCCACCAAGATCAGGAAGCATTCACCAGGTACTGCTCGCGACCCTGGGACTCGGGCCCGACCCCTACCACAGCACCCTTCCCAGCGCCGCCCCCGGGACCTACCTCTGCGTCGGCGTCCCGGACCCGACCGGCCCCGCCACCCCCGGCACCGGCCCCGACATCGGGCATCCGCGATCGGGCCGCCGGCTGTTTTTTTTGTGGCCAGGAGAAGCACCCGAGGTCGCGCTGCCCAGCCAAGAACTCCATATGTAAAACCTGCCTGAAGAAAGGCCACTTCTCCAAGGCCTGCAGGAGCGGATCCTCAGAGGCCAGCAGTGCCGCATGCGAACTATGGGGGCGGCCATCTTCGTTTAGGGCAACTGAGGCCAGCATCCCCACACATGAGTCATGGGGCGGCCATCTTTGTTTAGGGCAACTGAGGCCAGCATCCCCACACATGAGTCATGGGGGCGGCCATCTTTGATTAAGGCAACCGACCCCAATAGTGCCTCATGGGGCCCTACCTCGTGGGAGACGCCATTTTACTCACCACGCCCGACCGCCTCGCCCGCAGATGACAACGACTCGCTCAGCTACACACTAGCTTCCGTCACCCTGGACCAAGCCCGCCCGCACCATCTGTCCAAGTCAATGATGGACATCAAAGTGAACGGCCACGCCACGACCTGCCTGTTCGACAGCGGAAGCACGGAGAGCTTCATCCACCCAGACACGGTGAGCCACTACTCCCTCTCTGTCCTACCAACGCGCAGCCGAATCTCGATGGCATCGAGGTCCCACGCCACGGACATCAGCGGCTACTGTGTCGTGACCCTGTCGGTTAAGGGCACGGAGTATAAAAACTTTAAACTCCTCGTCCTCCCCCATCTCTGCGCTGCCGTCCTACTAGGGCTGGACTTCCAATCCCACCTCCAAAGCGTAACCCTAGCATACGGTGGACCCCTCCCCCCACTCACAGTCAACAACCAGCAAACGTTAAACCGCCCACCGCGTAACACCTGCAGCCTCTCCACCCTCAAGGTCCCGCCACCCTCTCTGTTTGCTAACCTTACCCCTGACTGCAAACCCGTCGCTACCAAAAGCAGGCGGTATAGCGCCGGGGACAGAGCCTTCATTAGCTCTGAGGTGCGGCGCCTCCTGAAAGAGGGCATTATCGAGGGGAGCAGCAGCCCCTGGCGTGCCCAGGTCGTAGTCGTAAAGACCGGCGATAAAAACCGCCTGGTCATCGACTACAGCCAGACCATAAACAGATATACCCAGCTGGACGCATACCCCCTCCCCCGCATATCTGACATGGTCAATCAGATTGCACAGTATAAAGTATTCTCGACCATCGACCTGAAGTCGGCCTACCACCAACTCCCTATCCACCCTGAGGACCGCCAGTATACCGCCTTCGAGGCGAATGGGCGCCTATACCACTTCCTTAGGGTCCCCTTCGGTGTCACTAATGGGGTCTCGGTCTTCCAAAGGGAGATGGACCAGATGGTTGACCAGAACGAACTGCAGGCTACATTCCCCTACCTAGATAACGTCACTATCTGCGGCCGCGACCGGCAGGAACATGACGCGAATCTGGAGAAATTCCTCCGTACGGCCCAACGGCTGAACCTCACCTACAATAAGGAGAAATGCGTGTTTAACACCACGCGCCTTGCCATCCTCGGCTGCGTAGTGGAGAACGGAATCATCGGCCCCGACCCAGAAAGAATGCGCCCCCTCATGGAGCTACCCCTCCCCCACTGCCCTAAAGCACTTAGGAGAACCCTGGGGCTTTTCGCCTACTATGCCCAATGGGTACCCAATTACGCGGACAAAGCCAGACCCCTCCTGAAAGCCACTTCCTTCCCCCTCACGGAGGAGGCGTGCGCGGCCTTCTCCCTCATTAAGGGAGACATAGCCAAGGCCACGATGCACGCAGTGGACGAGTCCATCCCCTTTCAGGTGGAGAGCGACGCATCCGACTTCGCCTTAGCCGCCACCCTAAACCAGGAGGGGAGGCCAGTGGCCTTCTTCTCAAGGACCCTACAGGGCCCCGAGATCCGACATTCGTCGGTCGAGAAAGAGGCCCAGGCGATCGTGGAGGCAGTACGGCGCTGGAGGCACTACCTGGCAGGCAAACGATTTACCCTCCTCACCGACCAGCGTTCGGTGGCTTTCATGTTTAATAACAAGCTGAAGGGCAAAATCAAGAATGACAAGATTTTGAGATGGAGAATCGAGCTCTCCACCTACGATTATGAGATCTTGTACCGGCCAGGCAAGCTGAACGAATCCCCTGATGCCCTTTCACGAATGACATGCGCCAGCGCGCATATTGATAGGCTTCAGACCCTCCACGACCAGCTCTGCCACCCCGGAGTCACCAGACTCTACCATTTCATTAAGGCCCGCAACCTGACCTACTCCATCGAGGAGGTCAGGACCATGACCAGGAACTGCCAGACCTGTGCGGAGTGCAAACCGCACTTCTATAGGCCGGACCGAGCAAGCCTGATCAAGGCCACCCGCCCCTTCGAGCGCCTGAGCATCGACTTTAAGGGGCCCCTCCCGTCCTCTGACCGTAATGTGTACTTCCTCAACATCGTTGATGAGTACTCCCGTTTCCCCTTTGCCTTCCCCTGCCCCGACATGACCAGTAGCACGGTCATTAAGTGCCTGAATGCCCTCTTCGCCTTGTTCGGGTTCCCGAACTATATACACAGCGACCGGGGCTCCTCCTTCATGAGCGAGGAACTCCGGCAATTCCTCCTAGAGAGAGGTATTGCAGCAAGCAGGACCACCAGCTACAACCCCAGAGGTAACGGTCAGGTGGAAAGAGAGAACGCGACGGTATGGAAGGCCGTCCTCTTAGCCTTAAAGTCTAAGGGCCTCCCAACCTCCCGCTGGCAAGAAGTCCTCCCGACAGCGCTGCACTCCATCCGGTCATTACTTTGCACGGCCACTAACACCACCCCCCATGAACGAATGTTCGTTTTCCCCAGGAAGTCGACTACGGGAACCACTCTACCAACCTGGCTGACCGCCCCGGGGCCGGTCTGGCTGCGGAAACACGGGCGGGAGGACACTGTCTCCCTACGAGACCTCGCACCCTCAGCCGATCCGGAAACACCGCCACCACCCCCCCCAACCTCAGTCCAGGTAGACGGCATGCCGGAACCCCACGAGCCCTCGCCGACCACGCAAACACCAGCATCAACACCGGATAAGGCACCAGCACCGGATAAGGCAACACCACCGCTGCGGCGATCGGAGAGGCTTACGAAGCCTCCGGACAGACTGACCTACCAGAATTGGTAGTACACTTCACCCCGCCGGACTTAATTCTAAACAAGGGGTGAATGTGGTAAACCACGTTCACTATCGTATCACTGTTAGTAGTTAGCACTGTTCACCACTGTTCGTTATAACTGTATCACTGACCACTATTGTATCACGGTACGAGGTCGCCTCTTGCCACACTGCTATACCTGGGATGACCACTGCCGACTCCGCCTTGGCTCCACCCACCAGGCCAGGTATAAAGGTGAGCGACTGGCTGGTATTCCTCCTGCTTGGATCGGATCACCCACGAGAGTGGGCTCTGTTATTTAGTCAATAAAAACCTTTAGTCACCTTCGTAACTCTTCGCCTTTTATTGGAGGAATTGATAGGTATATCACCTTTATAAAACACTGGTTAGGCCCCAGATGGAGTATTGTGTTCAATTCTGGGGCCCACACTTCAGGAAGGATGTCAAGGCCTTGGATAGGGTGCAGAAGAGATTTACTAGAATGGTACCAGGGATGAAAGACTTCAGTTATGTGGAGAAATTAGAGAAACTGGGGTTGTTTGCCTTAGAGCAGAGAAGTTGAAGGGGAGATTTGATAGAGGCGCTCAATATCATGAAGGGTTTTGATACAGTAAATAAGGAGAAACTTTCCAGTAGCAGAAGGGTCGGTAACCAGAGGACAGAAATTTAAGATAATTGGCAAAAGAACAAGAGGCGACATGAGCGAAAAAAATTTACACAGCATGTTGTTATGAACTACCCTTAAAATGCTTCCTGACTTCTCTCATGAATGGCCTAGCACTAATTGTAAGATTATGTCGCCTTATTCTTGATTCCCCACCAGAGGAAATAGTTTCTCCATATTGACCCTATCAAATCCTTTTAATATTTTAAAAACAATGATCAGATCACCCCTTAATTTCCTAAACTCAAGGGAACACAAGCCAAGTTTATGCAACCTGTCCTCATAATTTAACCCTTTAAGCCCCATTATCATTCTGGCGAATCTGCGCTGTACATTTATATTGTTATGTGTAACGTGGGGATCCTCAAGAGATCACAAAGGGGCAGAGTATTGATGTCATCAGTCTCCATGCTTGGAGCCCTGTAACTAAGCACAGGGAAAATCGGTAACATTTTCTCTTCCTTTTCCACTCTTTCCTAGCCAAACTCCTCATCCCCTGCTGGGAACACACCATTCCCTGAATCAGGTCCCAAAACCTACACTGACAGTATAGTACTACTCCTTCAGATTATGTGCTCAAGTCTCTGAATGGGAGAACTAAGGGACTAAGGGGTGCGCATTTAAAAAGCACCAGCAAAGCATTAGGTTAGATGTTAAGAAGCAACGGCTAAAAATTGATTTTTTTTTGGTGCATAGTTGTGGCATAGGATACAAGAATTTGGGACATATGTCAAATACACTAGTGTTACACCCATTCTAAAATACACACTTTAAATGTCGGTAGAATTGACGGCTGGCAGAAGATGCTCCTGCTCACAGAGTCGTGCATGTCTGCAAATAGTATTGTACAGTATTGGACTTAAGTTAAGCCTATGGAAAAGTGGTAATTTACCCTCCTGACTTGCCACACCAGGAAGTGGTTGAGTTCACAGGCTTTAAAAGTCCACACATTTTTGTATGAAATATTAGCTTTGACTGAAGTGATTAGAAAAATCTTTTTCACAGCTGTACAATTAAGAAAGGTTCTTCAAGCTGTCTTTCAGCAGTTTCAGAGAGGCAGGGAAATCTTTTACTTCTGTCTTACCACAGGGTTCACTATGAGCATTTCCATATATGTCCTTATAATGGTAGCAGGAAAGGAGAGCATAGGATAGACTAAACTAAGGGAGAACATAAATAACCAGGGAATAAATAGATGTATAGAACAGGATTCTATAAAGGATGTTTAAAAATAAAGTGAGAGGAACTGCTATTAAAAATGAGTTAACCTGTCTGTACAGCAATGCACACGGTGTCCGTAATAAAACAGGGGAACTGGAGGCAATAATACGTTGCGAGGAACCAGACGTAGTAGGGATTACTGATACATGGCTACAGAAAAATCAGGATTGTAATTAAACATTGCAGGGTATAACATATTTAGAAAAGATAGAGAGGTAAAAGGGGAAGTGGAGTATCTGTACTTATTAAGGATAACATAATGGCAATAAAAAAAAGTGATGCAGCCATCAGTAAGACAGAAATAGAATCCACATGGATAGAGATAATAAAAGACTTGCATTTATACAGCACCTTTTATGACCTCAGGACATCGCAAAGCAATTTACAGCCAATAAAGTACTTTTGAAGTGCAGTCACTGTTGTAATGTAGGAAACGCGGCAGCCAATTGTGCACAGCAAGCTCCCACAAACAGCAATTTGATAATGACCAGATAATAAGGATCGATCACACTAATTGGGGCAGTCTACAGATGACCTGATAGTGGAAGAGAGGTGGAGGAAGAAAAATGCAAAAGAATTAGGGAATTGAGTAAAAAACATAGAATAATAATCATGTGGGATTTCAACTATCCCAAAATTAATTGGCCAGAAGAGGTAGGTAAAGGGGATAAGGGAATGTAGTTCCTATAATGTGTAAGCACTCCTTTCTAACCCAGTAGGTAAGAAGACCAACAAGGGAGGATTCATTACTGGATCTAGTAATGGGGAATGAACCAGAGCAGATAAGAGAAGTAAAAGTAGAGGAACATCTAGGCAACAGTGATCATAACATAATACAGGTTTAAAAGAATAACTGAGAAGGACATAAGTATGTCAAAGACCAGAATAATAGACTGGAGAAAAACAGATTTTGAGGGGCTGCGAATAGAAGTTGGGAAAATAAAATGGACAACAATATTGGCAAACAATGATATAGAACAGCAATGGGAAACATTTAAAATGGTGTTTAACAGAGTACAGAAAAATATATTCTGCTAAAAAACAAGAACAAAATAAACACTAATGAGATACTGTGGCAAAACCACCAATGATCTTCTGTACAAATGCATAACTGTCTTTAACCCAATGCTACAGCATCTGTGTTTGTTGGCTGAGTGTAAATAAGCTTTCTGCAAAAGCCCTGAAACAACATGATGACGTCATCACGTTAGTCACGTGATGCCCCGAACGGCGGGAAACGTGATGACATCATGACGTCAGAGAGTGGGAGGTTTTAAGACCAGACCTCGTGTAACAAGCTGCTGAAAAGACATGTTTGCTGTTGCTCCTGCATGTTTTTGTTTTGTTCACTTGTTTGATTAAATTCAGTTGAATTATTGAACTGACTCGACTTCAGTGCTTCAGTTAGGGATAGATCGATTCCTACATTGGTGACCCCGAAGCTTCGCGGACGATTTTCGCTGAGGAAAGTTTGAGAACAAGATGGATGTGAACGCAGCGAGTTTGAAGCTCCCTCAATTTTGGGAACGACAGGCAGCCTCCTGGTTCGTGCAAGCGGAGGCTCAGTTCCAACTTCGGAACATCGTGCTGGATCAGACCCGTTACCTTTACGTGGTCTCCGCACTGGACAGCTCGACGGCTTCCCGAATCATCAACCTGCTGGAGAACCCGCCCGTGTATGACAATTATGAAACGCTTAAGGCGCGCCTTATGCAATTATTCGGTCTCACGAAAGCGGAGCGCGCACGACGTTTGCTCGCACTCCCCGGGTTAGGCGACGCTAAGCCTTCCGAGTTGATGAGCCAAATGCTCACACTCCTCGGGTCTGAGCCACAGTGTTTTCTGTTTCGGGAACTGCTCCTGAGCCAGCTCCCTGAGCAGGTACACGCAGCCCTCGCCAGGTCGGAGGCTATGGACGGCGTAGCGCTCGTGGCCGAAGCCGACACCATTCACGTGGTGATGCAACAGTACTGTGCCACTTCGAAGCGTCCCGCCTCGAGGAACCCTGCCTCGGCGCCTCCACAGACCAGCCTCTGTTACTACCACGCCCGGTTCGGACCGAAAGCCAGATACTGCCGACTCCCATGTAGTTTCGTGCCACTGGCACCGAGAAAGCAGCAAAACCGTGCGCGAGAACAGAAGAACGACACCGAGGTCGGGTTCGCGTCCACAATGACGGTTGGTGGTTCCGGGAATATCGGAGTCGCTCCGACAGGATTGTCCGACCTCCTCTGCGATTGACCTTTGCGATTAAAGACACTTCTGGTGGGGGGCGCATGTGGCAAAACACCAATGATCTTCTGTACAAATGCATAACTGTCTTTAACCCAATGCTACAGCATCTGTGTTTGTTGGCTGAGTGTAAATAAGCTTTCTGCAAAAGCCCTGAAACAACGTGATGACGTCATCACGTTGGTCACGTGATGCCCCGAACGGCAGGAAACGTGATGACGTCATGACGTCAGAGAGTGGGAGGTTCTAAGACCAGACCTCGTGTAACAAGCTGCTGAAAAGACCTGTTTGCTGTTGCTCCTGCATGTTTTTGTTTTGTTCACTTGTTTGATTAAATTCAGTTGAATTATTGAACTGACTCGACTTCAGTGCTTCAGTTAGGGATAGATCGATTCCTACAATACCACAGATGAATAAAGACATAAGGGGGAAATTGAGGGTAAGGAAAGTGGCATACACTAAGTACATGGACAGTAGGGGGAGCATGACAAGGGACAACATGAAGAGATTAGGAGAGAAGTCAAAAATAGGAAGGCAAAGAGGAACTATTAAATTAACTTATCAAGGAACATGAAACAAAATTGTAAAACATTCTCTAAAGGCACATAAATAAAAAAGGAAAATCAGCATGAGAATAGGGCCACTAAGGGATGGGCAAGATAAATTAAAGGCAGTGATAGTGAAAAGGCAAAAATATTAAATAATTATTTGGCTTCAGTATTTACCAGGAAAACGGATCTAATGGACATGACATCGAAAGATGAGATTCTAAATGATATAACTGCATTTAAAATAACGAGAAATATTAAATAAACTAATCAAACTCAAAGAGGATAAAACCCCTGTCCAGGTGGATTGCATCCATGCACTTTAAAAGAATCTAGAAGAGATAGCAGAGGCATTATTACATATATTTAATAATTTGTTAGAAAGAGATATAGTGCCAGAGGACTGATGGATAGCTAACGGTATACCTACATTTAAGAAGGGAGATAGAACATGTCCAGGGAACTATAGACCAGTCAGCTTAACATTGGTGGTAGGAAAGATAGTGGAGTCCCTACTAGAGAAAATATAAAAACATCTAGAAACCAAAAATATAATAATGATTAGCCAGCATTGATATCAAAAGGGAAAGTCTTGCTTGACCAACCTCATTGAATTCTTTAAAGAGGTAACAGAGAAAGTAGACAAAGGTAATGTAATAGATGTAATATATCTAGATTTCCAAAAGGCTTTGGTACAGTACCACATAATAGACTAATGAGTAAGGTCAGAGCATGTGGAGTCAGGGGACAAGTAGCAGAATGGATAGCTAGCTGGCTTCAAGACAGAAAGCAGAGAGTAGGGGTAAAGGGTAGCTATTCACAGTGGCAGAAGGTGGGTAGTGGTGTTCCACAAGGATCCGTGCTGGGACCACTGTTGTTCACAATTTATATTGATGATTTAGATGTTGCAATCAAAAACAGAATTTCTAAATTTGCAGATGACACCAAATGGTGGGGGTGGGGGGATAGTCAATACTGAGAAGGACTGCAACAAATTACAAGGAGACATTAATGAACTTTCAGAATGGCATATACTGTAATTGGTAAATAAATTTCAACACAGATAAGTGTGACATACTACGGTTTTGATAGAGTAGACACAGAGAAAGTGTTTCCACTTGTGGGGAAGAGCCAAACTAGAGGCCATCAATATAAGATAGTCACCAAGAAATCAAATAGAGAATTCAGAAGAAACTTCCTTACCCAGAGAGTGGTGAGAATGTGGAACTTGCTACCACAGGAAGTGGCTGAGGCGAATAGTATAGATGCATTAAGGAGAAGCTAGATAAGCATACAAGAGAGAAGGGAATAGAGGGTTATGTTGCTAGAGTTAGATGAGGAAGGATGGGAGGTGGCTCGAGTGCAGCATAAACGCCAGTATGGACTGGTTGGGCCGAATAGCCTGTTTCTGTTCTGTATACTCTATGCGCCAGAAATTGGTGAACGGGGCTTGCCGCGCGTGCAAGCCCCGTATATGCACTTACCCCGCGCTACTGCCGATCAGCTCCAGGGACGCCTGGACTTGGTGTTTGAAAAAGAAGAATCCCGGGCAGCGTATGATGTCACGCCGCCCAGGAGTGCAGCCAGCGCGAAGCCAGGAGCGTGCAGTGTAAGTGAGACACGCCCCTTGAGGCCTCAGTTTCACTGGACACGCCCCCAATGTTTCTGTCAAGCTGCTAAACATTTTTACATGCAAAGCAGCAGTTTAAATAGGTTTTTGGAAGTTTTTTGAAGATTTTGGTAACTTTTATAAACTTTTTTAAATGTTTACATTATTTTGAGTAATCTGAAGTAGTTTTAAAGAGAATTAAAGCAATTTAAAGACTTTTAAAAGCCCTAAAAGAATTTTTTTAATTCCATTTATTTATTTAGCAATGTCGTCATCATACGTGTCTTCACACTGTTCCCTTTGGGGAACTGTATGAAGTGGTGGAAGGATTTATGGCCATGATTAACGCTCATTCCGTGACCGTAACCATCTTTGAACCAGCCATTAGGGCGGTTAGTCCTATGGCGGGAGGGTTTTACGGGCTCCCACAAGCTATACAAGGAGGGGGGGCCACCCACACCCACGGACGCAAATATCCCGCTGGATGTCCACCCAGAATTTAAAGTTGGAGCTCCGACTCCACTTGCCGGGACTGTCTGGAGTGGGGTTCAAAACCCTACTCCTTCTGGCCCAGCGGCGGGGATGCTTACTGCTACGCAAAAGGCCCACGCCACACAAAAGGTGACACCCATACGTTTCCTGCACCTTTTCCCTCCCCGTGACTGGAGCCCTATGCTGCCATTTCACGTTGCTAATCGGATTGGGCCTTTGTCATAGCGGTAGGATCCCCGCCGCTGGGCCAGATCAGGGTAGGGTTTCGAACCCCGCTCCAGACAGTCCCGGCAAGTGGAGTCGGAGCTCCGGCTCTAAATTCTGGGTTGACATCCAGTGGGATATTTGCGTCCGTGGGTGTGGGTGGCCCCCCCTCCTTGTATAGCTTGTGGGAGCCCGTAAAACCCTCCCGCCATAGGACTAACCGCCCTAATGGCTGGTTCAAAGATGGTTACGGTCACGGAATGAGCGTTAATCACGGCCATAAATCCTTCCACCACTTCATACAGTTCCCCAAAGGGAACAGTGTGAGGATACGTACGATGATGACCTCTTGCGCAATGCACCTCCTTGGACCCTCAGTCGCAGATGCGAGGGGGCAAGTCGTGCAATTGTTAAATTTTTCATTTTATTGACATGTAAAATGTTGGCCCAGTAATTCCCTTCCAAATGCGCGAGTACGGTCGGGGTACTTACGCATCTGGCCGGATGAAATGCCGGTTTTCAGCATGCACAGTGCATGTGGGGAAAACCGGCATTTCCTGTCCTCTGAACGAAGGGGTTCAGAGGCAGAACGCGTGCGACTGCACAGGCAGCGCGTGCGCAGTATAATTCGCCGCTTTCATTAATGCTTTCAGTGAGGTCAAGTCATTACAACTTACACATGAAAAAAGCATGGGTACAGTTGCTCCAGAGGCTGCGGAGGAAGATATTTATTATCGTGGAGCTTCTGAAAGTATGTATGTCTGTATATATTCCTTTGCGTGTTATGTATATATTCCTTTACTTATGTGTATGAATGTATTATTTAATTATGACTTTCAGAAAAAGTAACTTATTGGAAAATCATAATTAAAAACATACATTCATACACATTAGTAAAGGAATATAAAACATACATACATATACGTAAAGGAATATATGTGGACATACATACATAACTCATTCTCACATTCCATTCACACAGCCACAATTGCTCCTTCTACCTACCGTTCTGAAAACCCTTTAAAAAAAAATTTAAACTTTAAAACTTACTTAAAATTTCTTAAAATAACTTCCCTCCCTTTCCCAAACAAAAATATTGCATTTCAGAAGCTCCACGATAAAATATATCTTCCTCCGCAGCCAATGAACAACTTTACACTTGCTTTTTTCAAGTGTAACTTCTAAGGACTTACCCTCACTGAATCCATCATTGAAATCCACAAAGTTCACTGCGCAAGCGCTGCCTGTGCAGTCGCACGCGCTGTGAATAGACCTCGGGTCTGGAAATGCCGGCGTTCCCCGCATGCGCTGTTCCTGCTGAACGCCGGCATTTCCAACGGCGAGATGCGTGAGTACCCCGACCGTACTCACGCTTCTGGCCGCGAATTTCTGGCCCTATATGTAGTTCTATTCTATGTAGAACAGAAGCAGAGGAAGAGAAAATTAGGGAGGCACACACAATGTTCCCCCTAAGGTGCGCAGCCGTGTATCAATCGGGAGGTCTTGCGCTGGCTGTTCACAAGCTGTTGCTGCTAATAGATACCGCGCAGCGCAGCAAATTTAAAGGGATCACGCGCAAAAAAATTAGATGGAACATTGGGCACACAGGATAAGGCTACACCAAAGGTGATGAGGAGAACCTAGAGGTCCCCTTCTGCCAGGGTCTACACCATTGCCTCAACCACATGTCTCTGAAGAGGTCTGCTTCAGGAGGCAACGGTTCAGTAAGAAGGCATAGAAGGAATTCTGTCTTCATTTGCAAACTGACATCTAAACATCCTCTCAGACACAAAGAACAAACTGACCAGAATAATGGACTTCATATCAAAAAGGGGTTTTATTGTGCACATATATGTTTGGAGCAAGTGCTTCTTATTATCACGCTGTCTACCTAGTGTTCTGTGCTGTTTCTAAACCTATCCTGGCACCGATTGGCTGTGCTATGGTATCCTGAGACTCTTGGGACTGAGATGGCCCTCATGACAGATCCAGGACTTTTAAAGGGACTGCCTCACCACTGTAGGTACATGGTAGCCTAGCCCTGTATCCTGACTCTTATATGAGCAGACATCTTAGGGGGCTAGCTAAAAAGCTGGCAACAGGAGAGAGGATGGTATCATGAAGGTAGTCACGCCACTTGGGTCCTGGATCTGGGTGACTACTGATCAATGGGACGGCAGAACTGATGGTATCGGATCCTGCAGACACTGAGAAATGTTTATTTATTTATTTATTAAATATTTATTCCAATGTTGAGAGGACTCGTAAAAATCAACATTTCATTGTGCAGTACACACGTCTGCTGCATATATGACAAATGAATTGAATTGAATTGAATTGAAATGTTGCCCCAACTCTCTTGGAAACCGCTGTCAATTGTTCACTCCAAACAGTACTGTAGAATAGTGTATAATATTGGCATACATAAAGGACATCATGGGATAGTTAGCATCGAGAGCTGCAGTAAAAGTGTAGAAAGCACAGGGGTACATAGGTCCCTAATAGGCCCTACTCTTACTTTAGTTATCCTCTTGCTCATAATGTATTTATAAAACATCTTTGAGCTTTCCTTGATTTTACTTGCCAATATTTTTTCATGCCCCCTTTGCTTTCCTCATTTCCTTTTTAATTTCACCCCTGCACTTTCTTTACTCCTCTAGGGTTTCTGCAGTATTGAGCACTCGGTATCTGTCATAAGCTTCCCGTTTTTCTTTATCCTTTCTTGTATGCCCCTTGACATCCAGGGAGCTCTAGATTTATTAGTCCCACCCTTTTTCTTTAAGGGAACATACTTGCTCTGAAACCTCACTATCTCCTCCTTGAATGTCTTCCACTGCACTGACGCTGATTTACCTTGAAGTTTCTGTCTCCAGTCCACTTTGGCTAAATGGTTCCTCCAGGTATAGTCACCAGTGTATCCCCCACTTGTGATTATACAGATGTATAAATTTGCTTGTACTTTCTGTTAATATTCAATAAACCAACAAGTTAATTTATCTCTGCCATCCGCACCTATATAATTCCAATTGACCTACTCGATCAATCTAACAGATCCTCAAAGGCCTGAAGGCTAGTGGCTAAAGCATCCATTTTGGATGCAGCGACTGGACTGGAAGCCCCTCTGTCAAAGTTGGGATGCAAATGTTTGAGATCTCACCACCCACTCCAGGTAGTGCACAATTGTGTTGAATCTTTCTGCCACCATACAAGTGTACAACACAGAAGGAGGCCATTCGGCCTTTCGTGCTGGTTCTTTGCTAGAGCAATCCAAAACTATTCACACTGTCCTGCTCTCTCCCTATAGCCTTGTACCTTTCGCAGCTTATAATATTTATCCAATTTTCTCTTAAACGATGCAATGGACTCTACCTTAACCACTCTCTGACAAAACATTCCATGCTGCAAAAACTCTCTCTCCTTACCCTCGGTAACAATGATGACCCCCCTCGGCAACGACTCACAAACCAGAGGAAATGGCCTTTCCCAAATCACTATCAAAATCCTTCATAGTTTCTCCACATAACTATAGTTTCCCATCCTTGGCATCATCCTGGTGAATCCATGCTGTTGCTCCCTATGGCTTTAATGTCCTATCTATATTGGGACATTTAAAACTGCACACAATATTCTGTCTCCTAACCAGTATTTTGTACACATTTATTATTACTTCTTCATTCCTGTACTCTATGCCCATAGTTATAAAACCCAAGATGCTATTGGCCATTTTTCACAGCTTTATCTACGCACACATACTTTCAGGGAAATTATGTGTTTGAACCCTAGATCTTTCTGCTCAACCACATCCTTCAGCATCTTCCCATTAAGTGTATACCCCTATTTCTTGTTTTTTCTCCCAAAACGTACTACCTCACACATCCATGTTTAATTGCATCTGCCTCCTGTCTTTCTATTCCGGTAATCTGTCTATGTCTTTCTGAAGTCTTTCACAGTCCTCTTTATTGTTATGGCAAATCCTGTACTTTTGTGCCATCACCATATTTTGAAATTGTGCTCCCTATACTCAAGTCCAAATCATCCATATACACCAAGAACAAAAATGGTCCCAGCACTAACCTCTGAATACTTACACTACTTTAAACTTCTCCAATCCAAGCAACACTTATTTACCCTGTTTCCTGTCCTCCAACTAACTAACTATCCTTACTGCTACATTTCCTCTTATACCATACACTTGAATTTTTCTAACGAGCCACTGTGAGACATATTATCATAAGAACATAAGAAATAAGAGCAGGAGTAGGCCATACGGCCCCTCGAGCCTGCTCCGCCATTCAATAAGATCATGGCTGATCATCGACCTCAACTCCACTTTCCTGCCCGATCTCCATATCCCTTGATTCCCCTAGAGTCCAGAAATCTATCTATCTCAGCCTTGAATATACTCAAAGACTCAGTGTGGTGTATGTAACCTGTTCCACCTGAAGAGAACTACCTTAAGAGATGTACTACTTTCTCTTGGCTGCTGTATACTGTAATACCGGTGGTGACCACACCGGTATATAAGTGTTGTGTAGGGATTTGCTGGGCAGTTCAGCCCTGACCTCCGAATAGTAAAGACCTGTTAAAAGTTATTCTTGTTGTCTGTGTCCAGTGATTGATCCTAAGCATAACTGGGACACAGACTCAACAGTGGCGACGAGTCCGATCTTACCCTGCGGCAGTTTTACATCCAAGGCAGCTTCGCCCTCAGAACGGGCGTCGAGAAGAGGCATCCGCCCTCATCATCCTGCTGAGCACCATCGCACGGGAGGCATCGAGAACCCGGGTTAAAAAGAAAAATTCTGACCACGAAGTCCTCCATCAGCGACAGGCAGTGATCATCCCTTCTACCATGGTGGTGGGTAAGCCGATCAGCGACACGAGCAGAAAGTCGGCCGCGTTGGCTGTGGAGTAGGGGAGGGAAAACGGAGGAATAAGGGCGGAGAACTCGACCACGGCCGGTAAAAAGGGCCGGGCTGCAATCGAGGCCGAGAGGCACAGCGACTGGGGCAGCTTAAGGCATGAGAGCCGCGGAGAACTCAAACGCAGCCGGTGTAAAGGACCGGGCTGCAAGCGGGGCTGCGAGGCAAAGCAGCGTCGGGGAATTGAGAACCGCTGGGGAGGCGAGAACGGCAGCAGCACGGCAATCGCCATTGCAGCCAGCGGGGGAAGAAGGCAAACGTGGGAATCCGCTATTGTAGTCGACGGGGGAAGAAGACGAGCGCGGGAAAGACCGCCAAGCGCGGGAAGCCGCCATTTTAGTAGGCGGGGGAAGAAGACAAGCGCGGGAAGCCGCCACTTTGAGAAAAAGAAAAATTTAAAAACTTGCAAGGATGCCTAAACATGGGAACATTAATACCTTTGATAGCAATATCGAAGATTGGACCACGTATGTAGAACGCATGGAAGTTTATTGTAAAGCAAATAAGGTACCAGATGATGAGAAAGCACTAACCTTATTAAGCTCAATGGGTGCGAAGACATACGGGCTATTGAAGCACCTTCTATCACCAAATAAACCGGCGGATCAGACTTTCACGAATATTGTTACTGTCCTGAAAAATCATTTAAACCCCACGCCGCTGATGATAGCGGAACGATTTAAATTTTACAGAAGAACACAGCTGAAAGACGAAAGCAACGCTGAATTTTTAATTGAACTGCGTAAGCTATCGAAGTACTGTCAGTTTGGAACAGGACTAGCAGATGCGCTGAGAGATAAATTTGTGTGTGGATTGTTAAAAGAAGGAACACAAAAGCGACTGCTTGAGGAGAATGATCTTACGCTTGATAAAGCTGTCACTATTGCAGCATCGCAAGAAGCCGCAGCGAGAGGCACGGCGGAAATGCAGCTACGGTCACCGGAACTCAGCACCAATCAAATGGTCTTGGGTACAGTAAAATGTTATCGTTGTGGAAAGACAACGCACGATCAGAACCAGTGCTGGTTCAAAAATCAGGAATGCAGAAAATGTGGCAGGCTTGGTCACATAGCTAAAGTATGCCGGCCAGGAAAGAAGACCAGCAACAAAAAGTCACCGCAGGAAAAGTACAGAAAGGTACACAAGGTGACAGAGAACAGTTCGAACGAACAGAAGTCAGATTCAGACTCCAGCAGTAATGAACTGGGTAGTCTAAGAGTACACAATGTTGGTAAAGAAGCAGACCTCCAAACAATTTGGGTCACACTTCAGATAGCAGGAGTCCAAGTGAAGATGGAATTGGACACTGGATCGGCATTAATGGTCATGAATAAGCAAGATTACAAAAGGTTATTCCCACATATTCCCCTACGGGATACGGAGATTGTATTGAAAACATACACGGGGCAAAGAGTATACCCCATCGGGAAGATAAAGGTAAAGGTGGTCCACAAGGGCAAAGAAAGCCGAGGAATGGACTTATATGTGCTACCTGAGGGAGGTCCACCACTACTGGGACGGGAGTGGATTAGGAAAATAAATATGGACTGGCATTCCTTAAAAGCACTAACGGTAGATTCCGGTAAAAAAGATGTCAAACCTAAGCGATTGTCCAGAATATTGGACGATGCTAAAGAGGTGTTCCAACAGGGACTGGGAACACTGAGAGGAATTACGGCAAACATCAAGGTTGAAGAACATGCAAACCCAAAATTTCTCAAACCTTATGCGATACGACCTGCTGTGGAAGCTGAACTGGAAGGGCTAGAATGTTCAGGAGTACTGTCGAAGGTAGACTGGAGTGAGTGGGCTATGCCCATTGTTCCCGTCATGAAGCGTTCATCGAGCAACAAGCCGGGGGAACCGGGGAAGGTTCGCATCTGTGGAGATTTCAAGATCACTGTTAATCCGGTGCGTCACACGGTGCAGTATCCGCTTCCGCGGATTGAGGATATCTTCGCTTCGTTGTCTGGCGGGAAACACTTCACCAAGATAGACCTGGCGCAGGTGTACTTACAGATGGAAGTTGAGGAAGAGTCACGCCAGTATCTCACGATCAACACGCATAGAGGCTTGTACCGGTATAATAGACTGGTTTTTGGAGTGGCATCGGCTCCAGCAATTTGGCAGAGGGCCATGGAGCAGGTATTACAGGGAATTCCAGGCACACAATGTTACCTGGACGATATTCTGATTACAGGAGATGATGATGAGGAACACCTTGCAAATTTGGAACTGGTGCTCACCAGATTGAAAGAATATGGACTTCGAGTTAATCGCCAGAAATGTGAGTTCTTTCAGAAGTGGATCTCGTACTGTGGTCATGTCATTGACCAGGAGGGGCTTCATAAGTCTCCTGACAAGATCAAAGCTGTTGTGAAGGCGCCCGCTCCGGATAATGTATCCCAGTTGAGGTCGTTCCTAGGGTTGATTAACTATTACCATAAGTTTCTGCCAAATTTATCCATGGTGCTGCACCCGCTGAATGCTCTTTTGCAGAAGGGAGTACCATGGAAGTGGAGCGAGGACTGTAAGAGGGCCTTTCGCAAAAGCAAGGCATTGATCACCTCAGAGGAAGTGTTGGCTCACTTCAACCCAACGCTGCCTATTCGTTTGGCTTGTGATGCTTCTCCATATGGTATTGGGGCAGTACTCTCACACAAGTTGCCAAATGGCCTGGAGAGGCCAGTCGCGTTCGCATCCAGATCATTGACCTCCGCGGAGCGCAACTATGCTCAGAAAGATAGGGAGGCTCTCAGCCTTGTGTGGGGAGTAAAGAAGTTTAATCGTTACCTGCAGGGCCAAATGTTGACGCTTCTGACAGACCACCAGCCGTTGGTATCCATTTTTAACCCTAAGAAGGGTGTTTCGGTGATGACAGCACAGAGACTCCAGAGATGGTCCCTTTTCCTAGGGGCACATCAATATCAGATTGAATTCAAAGGTACAAAGCAGCATGGTAATGCTGATGGGCTGTCGCGCCTGCCACTACCTACAGAGGAGGAGGCACCGATGGTTGACCCTGTTGAGTTATTTCACTCGACTATCATCGAATGTTTACCAGTCACCAATGCAAGTATTGAAAGAGAAACCAGGAACGACCCGACACTGTCCCGGGTCTACGAAGTGACAGTGAAGGGATGGCCAGCACATGGTGATCCACTGTTACCGGCATTCTCAGCAAGACGAGAACAGCTGTCCGTCTGTCAAGGAACATTGATGTATGGAACAAGGGTGATTATTCCTCCTAAGTTCTAAAGGAACTGCATGAAGGTCATCTGGGGGGAGTCAAGATGAAAAGCCTTGCTAGGGCTTATGTGTGGTGGCCGGGTATCGACCAACAGATAGAGGATCTGACGAAAAGCTGCTCAGGGTGCCAAAAAGTGCAAAATGCACCTCCGATTGCACCGCTGCATCCATGGGAATGGCCTTCAACCCCATGGCAACGTGTACATATTGACTTTGCTGGTCCATTCATGGACTCCATGTTTTTAATTGCGGTGGACGCACATTCTAAATGGCCAGAAGTGATTAAGATGACTACCACTAACTCAGAAAAGACGATCGCGGTGCTAAGAACGATATTTGCAAGAAATGGATTGCCAGAACAAATATGTTCAAACAACGGACCGCAGTTCGTGTCAGAAGAATTCCAGAAATTCATGAAGAAGAATGGGGCGAAACATTATACCTCTGCCCCATATCATCCGGCTACAAACGGGTTGGCCGAGAGATTTGTACAAACGTTCAAAAAAGCAATAAAGGCCATGAGTGAAGATCAGATTCCACTACAACACAAGGTGGACAAATTCCTACTGGCATATCAAAACACCATTCATGCAGTGACAAACCAAAGTCCTGCCATGATGTTCTATAACAGGAGGTTGCGGTCCAGGTTGGACTTGTTAAAACCAAATGTGCGGAGGGAAGTTGAAAACAAACAGTTCCAGCATATAAATAACAAGACCACTCGGAGTTTCGAAATAGGACAACCAGTGTTAGCCCGGGACTATAAAAACGAGAAATGGCAATCTGGAACAATTCGGGCCAGACAAGGACCCCTGATGTACACGGTAGATATTGGTGAAAATGTAATACGGCGTCATGCTGACCAACTGGTAGAATCGAGAACAAGGGTCGAACCCATGGTTACGGCAGAGACAACCGTGGAAGAAGTTAGTGAACCTGAAGCATCTACCTCAGAAGTGAATGTACCTGATGATGATGTCCAATCCATAAGAGACCAACTAGATGAGTCACCCCAGCAACGAGAATCAGAGACCCCTGAAAGGCGTTATCCAACTCGAATCAGGAGGCCTCCTCAGAGACTGAATCTTTGAACTGTTTTGCATGAAGTTGTATATATATATATGTTATTATGTTATGTTAAATGGGGATATAACTGTTAAGCTAAAAAGGGAGGATTGTGGTGTATGTAACCTGTTCCACCTGAAGAGAACTACCTTAAGAGATGTACTACTTTCTCTTGGCTGCTGTATACTGTAATACCAGTGGTGACCACACCGGTATATAAGTGTTGTGTAGGGATTTGCTGGGCAGTTCAGCCCTGACCTCCGAATAGTAAAGACCTGTTAAAAGTTATTCTTGTTGTCTGTGTCCAGTGATTGATCCTAAGCATAACTGGGACACACAGACTCAACACTCAGCATTCACAGCCATCTGGGGCAGAGAATTCCAAAGATTCACAACCCTCTGAGTGAAGAAATTCCTCCTCATCTCAGTCTTAAATGGCCTTATCCTGAGACTATGGCCCCTAGTTCTAGACACTCCAGCTAGGAGAAACAACCTCTCAGCATCTCCCCTGTCAATCCCCTTCAGAATCTTGTATGTTTCAATGAGATTACCTCTCATTCTTCTAAACTCCAGAGTATAGGCCCATTCTACACAATCTCTCATCATAGGACAGCCCTCTCATCCTAGGAATCAATCTAGTGAACCTTCGTTGCACCGCCTCCAAGGCAAGTATATCCTTCCTTAGATAAGGAGACCAAAACTGTGCACAATACTCCAGGTGTGGCCTCACCAAGGCCCTGTACAATTGTAGCAAGACTTACTTACATCTTATACGCCAACCCCCTTGCAATAAAGGCCAACATGCCATTTGCCTTCCTTATTGCTTGCTGTACTTGCATGCTAGCTTTCTGTGTTTCTTGCACGTGGATACCCAAATCTCTCTAACACCAACATTTGAAAGTTTCTCACCATTTAAAAAATATTGTTTTTCTATTCTTCCTACCAAAGTGAATAACCTCACATTTCCCTACGTTATACCCCATCTGCCACCTTACTACCCACTCACTTAGTCTATCGATACCCCTTTGCAGACTCTTTGGCTGTGATTTTGTAAATAGATGTGGGTTAGGAGCGGGTCAGGTGCTTTCCGGCTTCCAGTCTCGCCCCCAACTACAGCCGGCCCACGGACGTGATTTTACGCTGATTGACCTTGTTAAGCCCACCCTGCAGGCTTGTCGGCCAATTAAGTCAGGTGACGTCATTTGATGACGCATCATCTGCGTTTTCTGCCCATTCATGATCTAAAAAAATGTGAATTCCCTCTTTCAGAAGCGAATTAGTATCTTGTTTAAATTATTAATTTTAATTAATGTCTCTAGGCCTCAGCTCTCAGGTATTGCTGTCTCACGCTCCCTCTCTTGGACCGCGCCTTGTTTTTTAAAATACCAGAACAGCACCACTTCCCTCACTCACCAAATTCCGAATTTAGTACTCTGTAGAAGCAGTACTCCATCGAACTGGACTCCGTGCTACTACGTGCATTAGCAAAGCCTCCTGTTCATCTGTAATATCATCCAGTTCTGATGAAGGATGCACACCTGGAGCATTAAGTTGTCTGTTCTCTCCATAGATGCGAGCTGGCCTGCTGAGTGTATGAACTTTCAGAATGCATTTGCAGCGACAGCAGCGAGAGGATAAAGAGCGGCCCGGGAGCGGCCCTGAATTAAAGCGGCGGCAGCAACTAGGCTCTGATTCAAAAACAACACCAAAGAGTGACGTCACAGGAGAGCAGGTAGGTGATTGGTTTGTGAGTAATAGAGCTCTTTTTGCTCTGTAAGTTAGGGAAGGGGTTAAATTCAGAGCTGAGAAACTGTAACTAGCTAGTACTTATTAAATTAATAACTTAAACTAAATAAAATAAACAAACAATAAACCTAAAGTATCAATTCAATAAAATCTTTAACTAATTAATTAATAAATAAAAAAAGGTTAGAGATGGCAGGGCAGGTGGAGTGTTATAACTGTAGCATGTGGGAGTCTGTGGAGAGCATCGCGATCCCGAGCAACCACATCTGCAGTAAGAGTCTGCAACTCGAGGAACTTCATCTCAGAATTGTTGAGCTGGAGTACGAGCTGCAGACATTGCGATGCATCAGGGAGGGGGGAGAGTTATCTGGACATTTTGTTCCAGGAGGCAGTCACACCCTTTAGGTTAAGTAGTACTTTAGAGTTTGTCAGTGGTCAGGGACAGGAGGCTGTGACTGCGAGTCAGGCAGGTATGGGGACCCAGGATGTAGTGATGGGGGAGCCTCAGCCCTGGACCATGTCCAACAGGTATGAGGTACTTTCTACCTGTATGGATGAGGAAAAGGACTGCAGGGAGAATGGGCAAACTGACCGTGGCACTGTGGTACAGGGGGCCTTCCAAGTAGGGGGAGAAGGAAGGAATGTGGTAGTAGTAGGGGACAGTATAGTCAGGGGGATACTGTTCTCTGCAGCTGCAAAAGAGAGTCCCAAAGGCTTTGTTGCCTGCCCGGTGCCAGGGTTAAGGATTTCTCCTCGCGGCTGGAGAAGAACTTGGAGTGGGAGGGGGCAGGATCTGGTTGTCGTAATTGTAATGTATATACCTTTAAGGGGGGAACTATCTTTTACAGCTCATGTATACTGCAGTACCGGCAGTGACCACACCTGTATATAGCACTGAGTAGTAATCTGTACAGATCAGTTCCAGTGTGAGCCACGTTGAGTAAACACCTGTTGTACCGTTCTCCTGCAGTCTGTGTCTTATTATACACGGACACAACATTGGCGACAAGGCAAGTTCGAACCTACCTGCAACTCTGCATCACCTCCCGGGGATTCGTTCCTGGAGATCAGTGGATTGGAGGTCAAGGCCAGAGACTCAGGCGTCGACCACGGGCAACCGCCCAGTCATCCAGCAGAGACTCGAGAATTGCGGGGGAGGCTGTCGAGAGCCAGGCTTGGCTTTCCAGTCGAGGTGGTCCAGCGAAACGGGCTGGCAACAGGTAGCGCGCAGACCCTTCCTGGACAGCGGCGGGCTAGAGCCCGACCGAGCGGCACAGCAAAGGGCCAAGCAGCGTCGACGGGGGAGAGAGAGAGAGGGCAGAGCGCACAGGGCACAGCCGGTGTTCAGGGGCCGAGCAGCGTCAAAGAGAGGGAGAGACAGACACACAGAAACCCGCGAGGCGCCGCCATTGCCACGAGGACTACTGAGAGCGGCGTTGGCAGCAGCGCAGGAGAAGCGTGCGAAACCTACAGGGTGCCGCCATTGCCACGAGAACCACCAGGAGCAGCGTTGGCAGCAGCAGGGGAGGAAGGAAAGCGCGGGAGACGCCATTTTAAGCCATTGGGAGACGCCATTTTAAACCACACCCAAAATGCCGAAGAGCGGCAGTATCACCGCATTTGACAATGAAGTCGAAGATTGGACTACATATGTCGAACGAATAGAGGTATACTGCAAGGCAAATGAGGTGTCAGATGACAAGAAAGCGTCGGTATTGTTAAATTTAATGGGTGCAAAGACGTATGGTTTATTACGAAATCTAGTAACCCCAACGAAGCCAATGGAAAAGAGTTTTGAAGACATAGTAACGATACTACAGGAACATTTAAACCCCACACCGCTGCTGATAGCAGAAAGATTCAAGTTTCACAAACGGAACCAGCATAAGGATGAAAGCAATGCTGATTATTTAACAGAACTGCGCAAACTATCGAAACACTGCCAGTTTGGAGCGGGACTGGCAGATACCTTAAGGGACAAGTTTGTGTGTGGGCTTCAAAGTGAAGGAACCCAGAAACGGCTTTTATCTGAAAAGGACCTTACGCTGGAAAAGGCTTTCAGCATTGCAGTATCATATGAAGCAGCAGCACGGGGCGCTGCAGAGATACAACAGAGACCGCAAGAATATGGCACAAACAAAATGTCATATGGAACAGAGAAGTGCTATCGCTGCGGCAGAACAACACACGACCAGAATGATTGCTGGTTCAAAGACAAAGTGTGCAGACAGTGTGGAAAAGTAGGACACATAGCACGAGTCTGCAGGTCGGGAAAGAAAACCAGCAATAAGAAACCTACCAAAGAAAAGTACAAGAAGGTACATAAGATGACGGAGAATAGTTCAGACGAACAAAAGAGTGATAACGACTCCGAAAGCAGGGAACTGAGTTGTCTGAAACTACATAATGTGATCACAACGGAGGATCACCGAACCATTTGGGTCACTCTCAAGATAGCAGGAGTCCAGGTAAAGATGGAATTGGACACAGGATCAGCCCTAACAGGCATAAACCGATGGGACTACGAGCAGCTATTCTCACACATACCCTTGAGAGACACAAAAATTATTTTGAAGACGTACATGGGGCAAAAAGTCTACCCCAAAGGAAAAATAAGGGTGACCGTTATATATAACGGTAAGGAAACACAAAAACTAGACCTGTATGTATTGCAAGATGGAGGACCACCATTACTGGGACGTGAATGGATCCGGAAAATACAACTGAATTGGCATTCCATACAGGCACTGACTGTGGCTGACAAAAAGGATGACGACGTCACACCTGGGCGACTGTCAAAGATCCTAACTGACGCGAAAGAAGTGTTCCAGCAAGGACTCGGAACACTGAAAGGCATGACAGCGATGATTAAAATTGAAGAAAACGCAAGCCCAAAATTTTTTAAGGCCAGACCTTATACGATCCGCCCAGCCGTCGAAGCAGAGCTGGAGAGTCTGGAACATTCAGGTGTACTGTCCAAGGTAGACTGGAGCGAGTGGGCTACACCCATCGTCCCTGTGATGAAAAAGTCGTTGAGGAGCACGCCTGGGGAACCAAGGAAGGTTCGCATCTGTGGGGACTTTAAGGTAACAGTGAACCCGGTCCTTCACACCGTACAATATCCACTTCCGCAGATTGAAGATATTTTCGCCTCGCTATCTGGAGGGAAACGCTTAACTAAGATTGATCTGGCCCAGGTGTATCTGCAAATGGAGGTAGAAGAAGCTTCAAAAAAATACCTCACAATCAACACCCATAAAGGTCTCTACCAATACAACCGGCTGGTATTCGGGGTAGCATCAGCTCCGGCTATTTGGCAGAGGGCAATGGAACAAGTCCTGCAAGGGATCCCAGGGACCCAGTGTTATTTGGACAACATGCTGGTCACGGGCGAAAATGACAGTGATCACCGTGCCAACCTGGAGCAGGTGCTCACTAGATTGCAGGAATATGGGCTCCGAGCTAACCGCTCCAAATGCGAGTTTTTTAGAAAACAGATCTCGTATTGTGGCCACGTTATCGATAAAGAGGGGTTATATAAGTCCCCAGAGAAGATTGAGGCTGTAGTCAAGGCTCCAGCACCGGAAAACGTGTCACAACTGAGGTCGTTCCTTGGGTTGGTAAACTACTACCATAAGTTCTTGCCAAATTTGTCTACAATACTACACCCACTGAACACCCTACTGCAAACTGGGGAGCCATGGAAGTGGAGTGACGAATGTAGATGAGCTTTCCAGAAGAGCAAAACACTAATCACATCGAAAGAGGTATTGGCCCATTACAACCCAGCATTACCAATTCGTAGTCACCCTACGGCATTGGAGCGGTGCTGTCACACAAATTCTCGGACGGCTCACAGAGGCCAATAGCCTTTGCGTCACGATCACTAACCTCAGCCGAGCGTAACTACGCCCAGATTGACAGGGAGGCCCTCAGCCTAGTGTGGGGAGTGAAAAAGTTCAATCACTATCTGCACGGGCAGACATTCACCTTGCTGACTGATCACCAGCCTCTTGTCTCCATTTTTAATCCGAAGAAGGGCGTTCCGGTGATGACTGCGCAACGACTACAAAGATGGTCACTTTTTCTAGGGGCCCACCACTATGAGATTGAAAATAAGGGCACGAAACAGCATGGAAATGCTGATGGGCTATCACGCCTGCCACTGCCTACTGCGGAGGAAGCACCAGCAGTGGATCCTGTTGAAATATTCCATTCGACTATAGTTGAATACCTACCGGTAACTAACGCTTGTATCGAAAAGGAAACCCGAAATGACCCGACACTGTCTCGGGTATATGATTTGACGGTGAAGGGATGGCCAGCACATGGCGACTCACTGTTGCCAGCATTCTTGACAAGGAGAGAACAGCTGTCAGTGTGCCGGGGGACCTTGATGTGTGGATCCCGAGTGGTAATTCCACCCAAGTTAAGGGATAGAGTGCTCAATGAGCTTCATGAGGGTCATCTGGGAGGGGTAAAAATGAAAAGCCTAGCCAGGGCTTATGTGTGGTGGCCGGGAATCGATAAACAAATCGAGGACCTGACCAAGAGTTGCTCAGGATGCCAGAAAGTCCAAAATGCACCACCACAGGCCCCTCTACACCCATGGGAGTGGCCCTCATCTCCATGGCAATGGGTGCATATTGATTTTGCTGGTCCATTCATGGACTCAATGTTTTTAATCGCCGTGGATGCGCACTCGAAATGGCCTGAGGTCATCAAAATGTCCTCCACCACCACGGAGAAAACTATGCAGTCCTACGGACCATTTTTGCCAGGAATGGCTTGCCAGAACAGATTTGCTCCGACAACGGACCACAGTTTGTTTCCGAAGAGTTCCGGAGGTTCTTGAAAAAGAATGGGGTAAGGCATTACACATCCGCCCCGTATCATCCAGCCACAAATGGATTGGCTGAGAGGTTCGTACAAACCTTTAAGAAGGCAATAAAGGCTATGTACAATGACAACATTCCGCTGCAGCACAAGGTGGAAATTTCCTGTTCGCCTACCGGAATGCGACACATGCAGTCACCAACCAGGCCCCAGCCATGATGTTCTTTAACCGAAGGTTAAGATCTCACCTGGATTTGCTCAGAGCAAACGTACGAAGAGATGTTGAGAGTAAGCAATTCCAGCACATCCATGAGAAGCCAACAAGGAGCTTCAATGTAGGGCAACCAGTCTTGGCCCGCGAGTACCAAACAGAAAAATGGCAGCCAGGAACGATATGCACACGGCAGGGCCCACTAATGTACACAGTGGACGTTGGGGAGAGCATCGTGAGATGCCATGCTGACCAGATCCTAGAGTCACAGGAACAAGTCAACCCCATGCCTCGCCCATACGTACCTGGTGATGAACCCGACGTACAGGTCGCATCTACCCCAGAAACAGTAGCATCGGAAGCTGATGAACCAACCGACGACAGGAGGCCAGAATTGCCTCCGCACCAAGAGCAAGACACTCGGGAAAGGCGCTATCCAGAAAGGATCAGGAAGCCTCCCCAAAGACTGAATATATAAATAGACTATTTTCAGCTAATGTTGCATGTTAAAAGTGTTAATTGTAATTAGTTTGATATTTAATTGTTAAATGAGTGTTATGGTACTGTTAATCTAAAAGGGGAGGAATTGTAATGTATATACCTTTAAGGGGGGAACTATCTTTTACAGCTCATGTATACTGCAGTACCGGCAGTGACCACACCTGTATATAGCACTGAGTAGTAATCTGTACAGATCAGATCCAGTGTGAGCCACGTTGAGTAAACACCTGTTGTACCGTTCTCCTGCAGTCTGTGTCTTATTATACATGGACACAACAGTGGTCCATGTAGGAACCAACGACATAGGTAGAACTAAAAATGAGGTTCTGCTGAGGGAGTTTGAGGAGCTAGGGTCTAAATTAATAAGTAGAACCACAAGGGTAATAATCTCTGGATTACTACCTGAGTCACGTGCAAATTGGCATAGGGTCAAGCAGATCAGAGAGTTAAATGCGTGGCTCAAAGAGTGATGTGGGGAAAAAGGGGTTTCAATTCATGGGGCACTGGCACCAATACAGGGGAAAGAGGGAGTTGTTCCATCGGGATGGTCTCCACTTAAACTGCGCTGGGACCAGTATCCTGCCAAATTGAATAACTAGGGCTGCAGATAGGGCTTTCAATTAAAAAAGGTGGGGCGGGGGGTCAGGTGAGGGGAAATTTAGAAATCTAAAGAGAACGGTCAAGACAATAGAGCAGTGTAGTGATTTGGGTAAAAATAAACAGAGTGTGACAGGAAGGGACAGAGAGTTTAATGGTAGCAGTGCAGCAGAGAATAAGGTCAAAGCAGGGAATAATGGTAAAAAAAAAAAAATTAAAGGCTCTTTCTCTGAATGCACGAAGCATTTGTAACAAGATAGATGAACTAGTGGCACAAATAGAGATAAATGGGTTTGATCTAATAGCCATTACAGAGACATGGTTGCAAGGTGGCCAAGGTTGGGAAGGAAATGTTCCAGGGTACTTGACGTTTTGAAAAGACAGGCAGAATGGAAAAGGAGGGAGAGTAAAGGATGACCTAAGGACAGTAGCGAGAAAGGATCACGGCTCAGAAGATCAGGAAGTAGAATCAGTATGGGTGGAGATAAGGAATAACAAGGGGCAGAAAACACTGGTAGGAGTAGTATATAGGCCCCCTAACAGTAGTTATACCGTTGGACAGAATATTAATCAAGAAAAAGTAGGAGCTTGCAACAAAGGTAATGCAATAATCTTGAGGGACTTTAACCTTCATATAGACTGGACAAATCAAATTGGCAAAGGTAGTCTGGAGGGCGAGTTCATGGAATGCATTCGGGACAGTTTCCTAAAACAATACGTCATGGAATCAACCAGGTAACAGGCTATTTTAGATCTTGTATTGTGTAATGAGACAGGGTTAATTAGCAATCCCATAGTAAAGGATCCTCTGGGGCAGAGTGATCATAATATGATAGAATTTTACATTAATTTTGAGAGTGACTTGCCGAAGTCCGAAACAAGTGTCTTAAACTTAAATAAAGCGAATTACATAGGTATGAGGGGTGAGTTGGCTAAGGTAGATTGGAAAAATAGATTTAAAGGTATGGCGGTAGTTAAGCAGTGGCTAGCATTTAAAGAAATATTTCATAATTCTCAACAAAAATACATTCCATTGAGAAACAAAAACTCCATGGGAAAAGTGATCCAATCGTGGCTAACTAAAGAAGTTAAGGATAGCATTAAATTGAAAGAAGAAGATTATAATGTTGCAAAGAATAATAGTAAGCCTGAGGATTGGGAGAGTTTCAGAAACCAGCAAAGGTTGACCAAAAAATTGATTAAAAAGGGAAAAAAGATTGGAAGAGTTTTTACAAGTATGTAAAAAGAAAGTAGCAAAAGTAAACATTGGTCCCTTAGCGGGTGAGACAGGAGAAATTATTATGGGGAATAAGGAAATGGCAGAAACAAATATTCTTCACAGTAGAAGACACAAAAAGCGTACCAAAAATGGTGGGGAACCAAGGGTCTAATGAGGGTGAGGAACTTAACGTAATTAATATAGAGAAAAAGTACTAGAGAAACTAATGGGACTAAAAGCCGACAAATCTGCTGGACCTGACGGCCTACATCTTAGGGTTCTAAAAGAGGTGGCTGAAGAGATAGTGGATGCATTGGTTTTGATCTTCCAAAATTCCCTAGATTCTGGAATGGTCCCAGCGGATTGGAAGGTCGCAAATGTAACACCGCTATTCAAGAAAGGAGGGAGAGGAAAAACAGGGAACTACAGGCCAGTTAGCCTGACATCAGTCGTCGGGAAATGCTGGAATCCATTGTTAAGGAAGTGGTATCAAGTCACTTAGAAAATCATTACATGATTAGGCAGAGTCAACATGGTTTTATGAAAGGCAAATCGTGTTTGACAAATTTATGAAGAGTTTTTTGAGGATGTAACGAGTAGGGTAGATAACGGGGAACCAGTGGATGTAGTATATTTGGATTTCCAAAAGGCATTCGATAAGGTGCCACATAAAAGGTTATTACACAAGATTAGGGCTCATGGGGTTGGGGGTAATATAATAGCATGGATAGGGGATTGGTTAATGGACAGAAAACAGAGAGTAGGGATAAACAGATCTTTTTCAGGTTGGCAGGCTGTAACTAGTGGGGTGCTGCAAGGGTCAGTGTTGGGGCCTCAGCTATTTACAATCTATATTAATGACTTAGATGAAGGGACCGAGTGTAATGTATCCAAGTTTGTTGATGATACAAAGCTAGGTGGGACAGTAAGCTGTGAGGAGAACACAGTCTGCAAAGGGATATAGATAGACTAAGTGAGTGGGCAGTAAGGTGGTCGATGGAGTATAATGTAGGGAAATGACTTAGATGAAGGGATCGAGTGTAAAGAATCCAAGTTTGCTGCTGATACAAAGCTAGGTGGGACAGTAAGCTGTGAGGAGAACACAAAGGCCACGTACTTGTACTGAGAGCGCGGGTTTGGAGGCGGGTCAAGGGTCAAAATCATTTTGATTGATGGTGGGTTCCGATTCTGGCGTCAACCTGCCTCCAAACAATTTTCCCAAATGTTGGGTCCCCGATTTGCGCATGGACCCAACACTTAGCGGCGGGAAGAGGATTAAAGGCACTTAGCTTCCTGTTAACAGGTACTTGATAGTAGTTAACAGGATTTTTTTCAATTTTGCCGCTTCTGTCTCGGGTTTCCTGATGTCCGGGCACCATGCCAGGTAAGTGTGGTGTGTTGTGAGTCTGCTGTAGTGTTTCTGCATTGATGACAGCTGCAGAAGTGGGGTGAAGGATCCAATGGTGCACTGGTTAGTTTCAGAGGTAAGGAAATGTTGGGAAAATCATTTTTAATGCTTTTACATTTTTCTGTAGGTAAAAAGTTTTGAAATCAATGTCTAGTCTCACCTCATTGGGAGAACCTCTCTCACTAGTGACAGATCGCTTCTATAACCTCACCTGCAGCTGCCATCTGTTCCAGCCTATGGAGGGAGTCACTGGAGAGCCTATGTGCAAGAGCTCACCTTTGTACAGTGATTTGCCAGTATTTGCAGCACCTCACTGCTGTCAAACACTGAGAAATGAGCTATACCTGTTGCTTGCAATTCCTGTGCCATGTGGGAACTTCAGGACACTTCATGTGTCTTGGGGGAACATGTGTGTAGGAAGTGTTTCCAGCTGCTTGAGCTTGAGCTCAGGGTTTCTGAGCTTGAGGGGCAGCTGGAGTCACGTGGAGCATCCAGGAAGCTGAGAGTTTCCTGGACTGTATGTTCCAGGAGGTGGCCCCTCCACAGGCAGAGAGAGTTCAGGATAGTAAATGGGTGGCCATCCGGAAGAGTAGGAAGAGGCAGGAAGTGCAGGAGCCTTCGGGGTGTGTGTCACTCTCAAACTGGTACGCAGCATTGGAGACTGCTGGGAGTGACGACACCTTGAAGGAGTGCAGTCCAGACCATGGCACCAATGGGCAAGAGACTGCACAGGGGGGGACAGCAAAATGTAGAAATGCAGTCGTTATAGAAGATTCAATAGTTAGGGGGACAGACAAGCATTTTTGTAACTGTCACCATGAGCCCCACATGGTGTGTTGCCTCCCTGGTGCCAGGGTAAAGGACATCACAGAGAGGGTGCAGAATATTCTGCAGGGGGAAGGGAGTTAGCCAGAAGTTGTGGTACACGTCGGTACCAATGACAAATAGAGAGCAGATATTGAGGTCCGACAGTCAGACTTTCAGGAGCTAGGGAGAAAGTTAAAAAGTAGGAACTCAAAGGTAGTAATCTCTGGATTACTCCCAGTGCCACGCGCCAGCGAGAGTAGAAATAGGAAGATAGGGAGGATCAATGCATGGCTTGAGGCATGGTGCAGGAGGGAGGGCTTCAGATTCTTGGGGCATTCAAAAGGGACGGGTTGCACCTCAACAGGACTGGGACCAATGTCCTCGTGGGGAGGTTCACTAGTGTAGTTGGTGAGGGTTTAAACTAAATTGGCAGGGGGGTGGGCACCAGCATATAGAAGTAGAAAAGAGGAATAAGGTGCATAAAGGAGAGCGAGTACTAGAGAAGGAAGTTGAACCATATTAGATAGGAGTAGACTAAGAAGGACTATGAGGAATACAAAGACAGGTATTATGTAAACGCACAAAGCGTGGTGAATAAGGTTGATGAGCTACAAGCACAATTAGTCGTGTGGGAATATGATGTAGTGGCAATAACGGAAACGTGGCTTAAAAATGGTGAGGACTGGGTAATTAATATTCACGGAGACAAGGGGCTGGATTTTGCCATTGGGGCAGGCTAGGGGCGTGTCAGGTGGTTTTCAGGTCAGGACCCCGATTCCGATGTGAAGTGGGGAAAAAGTGTGATTTTCCCCTAATTGGGCACTTGATTTCCAGCGTGTGGGAACCCCTGGCCCAATGAGTCTTTCCATCCTGAAAGTCGCCTCCGATGATGTCATCAGTGCTGCTGGATTTAAGGCCTGCAAGCAGCCTTTCTGGAAACGCTATGGACATTGTATGAAGGACTTCATTTACTGACCATGTCCACCAGCAAGCAAAAGTGTGCACCTCGCTTTGATGAGCCCTCCCTCCAAACTCTAGTGCAGGGAACGAGATCTAATAAGGAGGTGCTCTTCTCTTCCTCAGGGAGAAAAAAGCCATAACAGACTAAAGCTGTGTGGCTGCAAGTGGCCCAGGAGGTCAATGCCATCTCTATGTGCCGCAGAACCTGGCTGCAGTGCAGGACGAGGTTTCATGACCTTCTCCGCACAGGAAAAGTGAGTATGACTTTCTCATCACCCTCAATCTCATCCCCATCACCTCTCCTCACCAGCACTCTGCTTTGCCAACCTCTTCCTCCACATCCCACTTGACACTGACATCCCTGCATCCTTACCCATTCCCTCTCTCTCTATGGTCACATTCACTTAACTATTCGACCATGCAGCCCTCACACTCCCTATCACTGTGACGCAATGACAACAACTTACAACACACCAGGAGGGCCCTTTGTTTCCTTCTATGGATCCATGCTATGGATTCTCTACACTCACTCCTTGTGCGAGTTAGGTTGATTGGCTATGATAAATTGACCCTTAGTGTTAGGGGGATTAAATACATGGGGTTATGGGGTTACGGGGATTGGGTGGGATATGTGTCGGTGCAGGCTCGATGGGCCGAAATGGCCTCTATCTGCACTGTGGGGTTTCTGTGATTCTGTGATTCTGTGAAACTCCACTTGTGTCCCTCATTGCAGGAAAAGAAAGTCCACAATAAGAGGGAAAGAGCGAGGACAGGAGGAGGGCCACCCTCAATAGCCCAGCTCACCACCTCGGAGGAGGCGGCCCTGGAAATTGCCAGGAACGAGGAGGATTCCCAAGTGGGGGACGGACAGGCGGGCGCATCACAGCAAGCTGGTGACAGAATAGTTTGGCATCACTCTCACTGACATTGCATGAGTGACTGATAATGATTGTGATGCTCTAACAGATTGACTTATGATCATCTGCACAATTCAATGTGCATGCAACCTTTACCTCACATCTCTAACTCTTTCCTTTACTCCCCCACAGGACCATCGAGAGCCCCCGTCCCCACTGTCCAGGAGGAAGAGCCTGAGCTTCCAGACTCCTCAGAGGAAGCTGCAACCTCTGAGGGCGTACCGTCAGCAGAATTAAGCACAGCCTGCACCAGCACAGACACTTACACCTCAGTGGGACCTTCAGGACATAGAGTAGAGCTGTCACCTGGTGTATCTCAGCTCACAAGTGAGCATCAGCAGATGGTGCAGACAGGGACAGCAGTGGAGAGTCCTCGTCGCAGTGGAGAGGACGCTCCCAGCTCGGCTCCGCTGCATGTCGACCCTGTGCCTCCGGGTCCATCCAGAAGGAGAGCAGTGCTGAAACTCCAGGAACAGGTGCAGGAGTCTATGG
This sequence comes from Somniosus microcephalus, assembly GCF_052327205.1. Classification (NCBI taxonomy): domain Eukaryota; kingdom Metazoa; phylum Chordata; class Chondrichthyes; order Squaliformes; family Somniosidae; genus Somniosus; species Somniosus microcephalus. The sequence continues at coordinate 162,313,465 of NC_140998.1, forward strand.
CAGGCTTTATCTCCAGGGTCGCTGCGAGTGTGGAGCGAATGGAGGAGTCCATCGCTAACATGAGCAGAGGTTTTGTGGAGGCGTTAGCGCATGAACGCATCACCACGGAAAGGATGGCAACCTCCTTGGAAAGGATGGCTACCTCCATGGTAAGGCTGACTACCATAGAGGAGAGGTTGGCTACGGTAGAGGAGAGGATGGCTACGTCCATGGAGGAGCTAAATCGCCAGGGTATGGAAAACATCGTAATTGTTCAGAATAGACTGACATCTCTTGAGGAGCGATGGTCAGCTATTGAGCAAATAAACCAGACCTTCATGCAAGTCCTCTGGAGTAGGACTTCCAGTGCAGAAACTGGTCCTCATGGCCCCCCTGCAGTGCAGCAAGGTGCTGTCCAGCCACTTGCTAGCTCTGAAGTGGGGCTGACCCATGAGAGGGATGTTGGTGGCATACAACAAGGAAGTGGGGGCTCCTCTCCAAGCACTCACACAACCATACCACTGTAGAGCCCTTGGTCAGAGCCCCACCAGTGTCCCCACCCAACTGAGATCGGCGTCTCAACCCTTGCACAGCCGCAGGAGCAGCAGACTGTTGCCGAACCCTCACAGGTTCACAACCCCAGAGGACGCCCGCCAAAGGTGTCGAGACAGGAGCAGCAAGAAAGTGAGGAAGGGGCCTCCACATCTGCTGAAGCCACAGGGGAAGCACCACGTAGAAGCACACATAAGAGGAAGATAATGCACAAGTAGTCACAAGGGTAGTCACTTGGGTGTAATGTGTTTAATTTTGAAAAGCCATCAGTGGCTCATTGTCATAAAAAATTCTGATGGCAAACTGTTGCAGTTGTGGTGTGTGTCATTTCGCTAATGGGACTTCCACATTGAGGGCTTAGGGTGACTTGCAATTGTCAGTATGGTGGTCAGAGTGATAGGAATCCACAGGTTCTTGGCCATTGTCGATGGTCTGATAAGAAGGTGCGAGGCAAAAGTGTTTCATTGTGCAGGCTAAGCAAATCTGGCCAAGATGAGTGTGTCCTTTGCATCCCAGGCAGCAATGTGGTTGCCTTCTGGCCTGTGCAGCTTCAGGTGGGTGAGCAGCAGCTTGGCGCTCCTGTTGTTGCTGCTGCTGTTGGTGGTGCTGTTGTACATGGTTCTGCTGCTGCCACAACTGGTCTTCGTCTGAATCTGATGTCTAGGAGGAAAGGAAATAAATGGTTCCCATGCTCCCGGCATATGCCTCAGTTGAGGAAGCGCTCAGTCAAAGTGGCGAGAGGGGCTTCCCAGGAGGTCACACTGGAGATGGGTGTCAGGCTCCAAACTTCCACAACAATGGGTATGCCTGCTAAAAGTTCCCCCAGACCTGAGACAACAAAGTTTTGCCACCTGCAAATGATGATTGCTGAAAACTCCTTTTTAATGGTGGAGCTGCAGCTGTTAGTAAGCAGTCCACTTGTGATGCCGCCAGGATTCACTGGTGTGTTCCAGAGTGGTAATGAGAGAAATCAAAGAAAATAAAGATTGCTATGAAACAGAGAGAAAAAACAGGTTGACACAAAGGTTGTAGACCTCAACATGAGGGATGTACCAATGGTTTTCACTATTTTCCAAGTAGGGTCAGTCAGTTTCCATGGCACTTCACATAGTGATGTGTACTGAGTGCATTGCCCATGCAGCATGGTTGAGTAAGATTATGTGAGGGGATGTCTGCACAACTGCGCCTAATATAAGAAAACATTGTTCAATTAGTAATAAAATAAAACTCAGTTAACATGCATTTCTATGACTAAGGCTAACTAACTCACAGTAAGAGGCTCACACCACTCATACTTCGAATAATTTGCTCCCACTGCCTTGTAAGCTCAGGCTTTCCAATTGGATGGAAATAGGGTGGAGCGATAATCATGCTTGCCCAGTATAATGAGGGCGGAGACCATGCCATTCATTCTGGGGTTCACCTCATTTCAATATTTCAGGTGAACCTTTGGAATTAAAAAAAACATTCAAAACAAGTCAGAAATAACATTGGAACTGATGCTACAAACATTAATGCTGGGCTCTGTCCATTTTATATTGTCGGGTCTCCACTTCATAATCTTGCATCTCAGCTCTCACCGCTTTATACTCTTGGGTCTCCACTCTCTCTGCTTTATACACTTGGATCTTGGCTCTCTCCGCTTTATACTCTTGAGTTTCCACTCTCTCCAATTTATACTCTTGGGTCTCCACTCTCACCGCTTTATTCAAGAAGCCAAGAACGAGAATCCCAAAGAGTGTGTTGCCTACCTGGTGCTAGGGTAAGGGATATCTCACAGCAGCTGGAGAGGAACTTGGAAAGGAAGGGTGGAAATCCAGTTGTTGTGGTCCATGTTGGAACAAATGACATAGGTAGGAACAGGGAGGAGATCCTGCTGAAAGAGTATCAAGAATTATGATCTAAATTAAAAAGCAGGACCTCAAGGGTAATAATATCAGGATTATTGCCCGAGCCACGTGCAAATTGGCATAGAAGCAGACAGATCAGGAGAATTAACACATGGCTAAAGGGCTGGTGTGGGAAAGAGTGGTTCCTTTTCATGGGACACTGGCCCCAGTTCTGGGACAGGAAGGAGCTGTACCAATGGGGCAGGCTCCACCTGAACCGGGATGGGATCCATGTCCCAGCGGAAAGGGTAAATAGGGAAGTGGCAAAGGATTTAAACTAGTAAGATGGGGGGAGGGATCTACAAGAAACATAACCAGCCTAAATATAAACAAAACAGGAAAAGAGAGCATAGGAAAGAATAAAGTAAGGGTGGTCATTCATGGCAAGAGAATAAATAGCTATAGAGCAGAAGTCTAAAAAGATGAGGTGAGAGGAAATCCTATTAAAAATGAGTTACACTGTCTGTACAGAAATGCACAGTGTCTGTAATAATGAAGGCAATCACACGTTGCGAGGAACCAGACATAGTAAGGATTACTGTGAGATGGCTACAGAATAATCAGGACTGGGAATTAAACATTGCAGGGTACAACATATTTAGAAAGATAGGGAGGGGAAAAGGGGAGGTGGAGTAGCTGTACTTATTAGGGATAACATAATGGTTGTAGAAAAAAGTGACGCAGATATCAGCAAGACAAAAATAGAATCCATATGGATAGAGATAAAAGATAATAATGGATCAATCACACTAATAGGCGTAGTCTGCAGACCACCTAATAGTGGAAGGGGGTGGAGGAAGAAATATGCAGACAAATTAGGGAAATTAGTAAAAAACATAGAATAATGGGGCATTTCAACTACCGCGATATTAATTGAACAGAAGAGGTAGGTAAAGGGGATAAGGGAATGGAGTTCCTACAATGTGTACAGGACTCCTTTTTAACCCAACATGTAAAAAGCCCAACAAGGGAGGATTTGCTATTGCATCTATCTATTGTAAGGGGAATAGATAGGCGTTTCTGCGGCCGCAAATGAGACTCCAGGATGGTATGTTGCCTCCCTGGTGCAAGGGTCAAGGATGTCTCAGAGCAGCTGCAGCGCATTCCGGAGGGGGAGGGTGAACAGCCAGTTGTCGTGGTGCATATAGGTACCAACGATATAGGTAAAAAACGGGATGAGGTCCTAAAAGCTGAATATAGGGAGTTAGGAGGTAAATTTAAAAATAGGACCTCAAAAGGTAGTAATCTCAGGGTTGCTACCAGTGCCACGTGCTAGTCAGAGCAGAAATAGAAGGATATGTCAGGTGAATATGTGGCTAGAGGAATGGTGCAAAGGGGGGGGATTCAAATTCCTGGGACCTTGGAACCAGTTCTGGGGGAGGTGGGACCAGTACAAACTGGACGGTTTGCACCTGGGCAGGACCGGGACCAATGTCCTAGGGGAGTGTTTGCTAGTGCTGTTGGGGAGGGTTTAACTAAAATGGCAGGGGGTTGGGAACCTGTGCAGGGAGACAGAGGAAAGGGAAGCAAGGATCGAAGCAAAAGACAGGAAGGAGAAAGCAAAAATGGTAGTCAGAGAAATCAAGGGTGTAAATCAAACATGGCCACAGTAAATAATAATTCTAAAAGGTCTAAGAGTGATAAAAAAAACAAGCCTGAAGGCTTTGGGGGAAAAATTCAGTTGTTTGCACCTCCCGTTAGCGCCTTAAGAGGGTGCCAAGTGGGGCGCAAAGCAACTAGCGCACGGGCACAGCAATGTTTGCGCCACTCGCGAAATTAACTAGACATTTTGCGGCGGCGCTAAACACTACCGCCACGATCTCCTGCGCCGGCAGATTGTGACGTCAGTCGAGTGCGCAATGCCCCGTTAGCACCCCGGACCAGATATTGAGTGGCACCCCCTGCCTTACCACCTGCCGCTAGCAACGACAGGTTGAGGGGAGCGTTATGCTGTCAGAAAGGGACTAGGGGAGCGCTATTTAAAGGCAACCACTTCCTGCCTTTTTTTGTCGGTGACATTTTTGCACCACACATTCTGAGAGAGAGAGAGAGACTTCTGGAGAGATTCAACGCTGTGTGAAGGAGTTTTGGGTACTGAGCAGCACTTTGCAGGTTGGTTTTGATCTGCCCTTCCTTGTATCGATTTAGAAGAGACTATGGGGTCTGCACTCTTAGCTCTTCCCCTGGTTCTCTCCATTGTTCTTTCCAGCAGATTTGATGTACAGGTCTCTCCAGGCTGAGATTCAAGGCTGCAATGAGCAGAATGTGGATGGAGAGCAAGATCAATCCTTCCCTTTAAGATAAAAACAGAAAATGCAGGAGAAACACAGCAAGTCAAGCAGCATCTGTGAAGAGAGAAACAGATCTAATGTTTCAGGTCGATGACCATTCGTCAGAACTCCCCTTTAAGAATTGGACGGTGCCAGTGTGTCTGTGTTCCATTGCTGACTGAAATCACATGAGCTTCGCCAGCGCTGTGAGGTAGCGCCTTGCTCCTCAGCCTTGGCACCTTAAGAGAGGTGTGTAGCGCCTGATTTAGCGCTCCAATCACCTCCAGGGGCGATAAAAGCCAAGTTTGCTGTTGGAGGCGATAATTAGCGCCAGGTCCTAAACTTTGCGCTCCACCAATAACAGCACCCCAAATGGGACGATACCAAATTTTCCCCCCTTTGTGTCTTAATGTGAGGAACATTCGTAATAAGGTGGATGAATTAGCTGTGCAAATAGAGGTAAATGAACATGATATGATTGGGATTATGGAAACATGGCTCTAGGGTGGCCAATCTTGGAACTCAACATCCAGGGGTATTCAATATTCAGGAAAGACAGGCAAAAAGGAAAAGGAGGTGGGGTAGCATTGCTGGTTAAAGAGATTAACACAATAGTAAGGAAGGATATTAGCTCTGATGATGTGGAATCTGTATGGGTAGAGCTGAGAAATACCAAGGGGCAGAAAACATTAGTGGGAGTTGTATACAGACCCCCAAACAGTAATGCTGAGGTTGGGGATGGCATTAAATGGGAAATTAGAGACGCGTGCAATAAGGGCACAACAGTTATCATGGGTGACTTTAATCTACATATAGATTGGGCTAACCAAATTACTAACAATACTGTGGAGGAGGAAGTCCTAGAGTGTATATGGGATGGTTTCCTGGACCAATACATCGAGGAACCAACTAGAGATCAGGCCATCTTAGACTGGGTATTATGTAATGAGAAAGGATTAATTAGCAATCTTGTTGTGCGAGGCCCCTTGGGGCGGAGCGATCATAATATGATAGAATTCTTCATTAAGATGGAGAGTGAAGTATTTGACTCAGAGACTAGGGTCCTGAATTTAAATAAAAGAAACTATGATGGTATGAGGCACGAGTTGGCTAGGATGGATTGGGGAACGTAACTTAAAGGGTTGATGGTGGATAGGCAATGGCAAACATTTAAAGATCGCATGGATGAACTACAGAATTTGTTCATCCCTGTTTGGCATAAAAATAAAACAAAAAAGATGACTCAATCGTGGCTAACAAGGGAAATTAGGGATAGCATAAGATCCAAGGAGAAGACATATAAATTGGCCAGAAAAAGCAGCAAACCTGAGGATTGGGAGCTGGTTAGGATTCAGCAAAGGAGAACAACGGTATTAATTAAGAGGGGGAAAATAGAGTATGAGAGTAAGCTTGCGGGGAACATAAAAACTGACTGTAAAAGCTTCTATAGATATGTGAAGAGAAAAAGATTGGTGAAGTCAAGCATAGGTCTCTTGCAATCAGAATCAGGGGAATTTATAATGGGGAACAAAGAAATGGCTGACCAATTAAATACATACTTTAGTTCTGTCTTCACAAAGGAGGAACTGAATTAAATCAGTATTTGTAGGGAAATGGTGTTAGGAAAATTGATGGGATTGAAGGCCGATAAATCCCCAGGGCCTGATAATCTACATCCTAGGGTACTTAATGAAGTGGCCCTAGAAATAGTAGATGCATTGCTGGTCATCTTCCAAAATTCTATAGACTCTGGAACAGTTCCCATGGATTGGAGGGTAGCTAATGTAACCCCACTATTCAAAAACGTTGGTAGAGAGAAAATGGGGAATTATAGACCGGTAAGCCTGACATTGGTAGTGGGGAAAATGCTAGAGTCCATTATAAAAGATGTAATAGCAGAGCACTTGGAAAACAGTGACAGGATCAGACAAGGTCAACATGGATTTACAAAAGGTAAATCATGCTTGACTAATCTACTGGAATTTTTTGAGGATGTAACTGGTAGAATAGATAAGGGAGAACCAGTGGATGTGGTGTATTTGGACTTTCAGAAGGCTTTCGATAAGGTCCAGCATAAGAGATTAGCATGCAAAGTTAAAGCACATGGGATTGGGGATAAGGTACTGTCTTGAACAGAGAACTCGTTGGCAGACAGGAAGCAAAGAGTTGGAATAAACGGGTCTTTTTCCGAGTGGCAGGCAGTGACTAGTGGGGTACCGCAGGGATCGGTGCTAGGACCCCAGCTATTCACAATATATATAAATGATCTAGACGAGAGAACTAGATGTAATATCTCCAAGTTTGCAGATGACACAAAGCTGGGTGGGCGTGTGTGCTGTGAGGAGGATGCCGAGAAACTACAGTATGATTTGGACAGGTTGGGTGATTGGGCAGATGCATTATAATGTGGATAAATGCGAGGTTATCCACTTTGGGGCCAAAAACAGGAAGGCAGATTATTATCTGAACGGCAATAGATTGGGGAAAGGGGAGGTTCAATGAGATCTGGGTGTCCTTGTGCACCAGTCGCTGAAGGTAAGCATGCAGGTGCAGCAGGCAGTTAAGAAGGCAAATGGTATGTTGGCCTTCATAGCGAGAGGATTCGAGTACATGGGCAAGGATGTCTTGCTGCAGTTGTACAAAGCCTTGGTGAGACCACACCTTGAGTATTGTGTGCGGTTTTGGTCGCCTTATCTGAGGAAGGATGTTCTTGCCATGGAGGGAGTGCAGCGAAGATTCACCAGACTGATACCTGGGATGGCAGGAATGACATATGAAGAGAGATTGGGTCGATTGGGCTTGTATTCGCTAGTTTAGAAGAATGAGAGGGGATCTCATTGAAACTTATAAAATTGTGAAAGGACTAGACAGACTAGATGCAGGAAGGATGTTCCCGATGATGGGGGATTCCAGAACCAGGGGTCACAGTCTAAGGATAAAGCCATTTAGGGCTGAGATGAGGAGGAATTTCTTCACCCAGAGAGTGGTGAACCTGTGGAATTCTCTACCACAGAAGGCAGTTGAGGCCAATTCATTAAATATATTCAAGAAGGAGTTAGATAAATTTCTTAAGGCTAAAGGGATCAAGGGATATGGGGAGAAAGCAGAGGCAGGGTACTGAATTTTGATGATCGGCCATGATCTCATTAAATGGCGGAACAGGCTCGAGGGGCCGAATGGCCTACTCCTGCTCCTATCTTCTATGTTTCTATCTAGTAATGGGGACTGAACCAGAGTAGATAAGAGAAGTAAAGGTAGGTAAACATCTAGGCAGTAGTGACCATCACATAATACATGTTAAGATGATGGAGATGGACATATGTATGATGAAAACCAGGTTAATAGGTTGGGGAAAAGTTGAGTTTGAAGGGTTGAGAATAGAACTTGGGGAGGGGGGGGAATGGGCAATAATATTGGCAAACAACGATGTAGAATAGCAATGGGAAATATTTAAAACGGTGTTCAACAGAGTGCAGGAAAAATATATTCTGCTGAAACGAAAGAAGAAACTAAACAATAATGAGACTCCATGGATGAATAAAGCCACAAGGGAACAATTGAGGGTAAGGAAAGAGGCATACATTAAGTACATAGACAGCAGGGGTGACGTAAGAAAACTACTAAGCGCTTGGTTTGAGTATAAAACAAAGCTTTAATCAACTGTTTCACAAGGGTCAGTGCTGGGACCACTGCTGTTCACAATTTACATTAACGATTTAGACTTGGGAATCAAAAACGCAATTTCTAAATTTGCGGATGACACCAATTGGAGGGGATAGTCAATACTGAGAAGGACTGCAACAAGTTACAGGAGGACATTAATAAACTTGCAGAATGGGCATATAATTGGCAAATGAAGTTCAAAACAGATAAATGTGAGGTATTACATTGGTAGGAAGAATAGGGAGGTCACTTATCACTTGGAGGGTGCGAGTCTAGGTGGGGTAGAGGAACAAAGGGATCTAGGAGTACAAATACACAAATCACTATAAGTTGCGACACAGGTTAGCAAGGCCATTAAAAAAGCAAACCAAACACTAGGGTTTATTTCTAGAGGGTTAGAATTGAAAAGTAGGGAAGTTATGCTAAACCTGTATCGAACCTTGGTTAGACCACACTTGGAGTACTGCGTACAATTCTGGTCACCATATTATAAAAAGGATTTAGAGGCACTGGAGAGGGTGCAGAGAAGATTTACAAGGATGATACCAGAAATGCGAGGGTATACCTATCAGGAAACGATGAACAGGCTGGGTCTCTTCTCTTGTAGAAAGGCTGAGGGGTGACCTAATAGAGGTCTTTAAAATTATGAAAGGTTTTGATAGAGTGGATCGAGAGAGAATATTTCCACTTGTGGGGAAGAGCATAACTCGAGGACATCAATATAAGATAGTCACCAAGAAATCCAATAGGGAATTCAGAAGAAACTTCTTTACCCAAAGACTGGTAAGAATATGGAACTCGCTACCACAGGGAGTGGTTAAAGCGAATAATATAGATGCATTTAAGGGGAGGCTAGGCAAGCATATGAGGGAAAAGGGAATAGAGGGTTTGCTGATAGATTAGATGAGGAAAGACAGAAGGCTCCTGTGGAGTATAAATGCCAGCATGGACTGGTTGGGCCGAATGGCCTGTTTCAGTGCCATATATCCTATGTAATCCTATGTATTCTCACAGGTCTCCGCTCTCTCTGCTTTATATTCCTGGGTCTTCGCGCTCACCGCTTTATACTCTCGGGTCTCCACTCTCTCCACTTTATACTCTCGGTTCTTCGCTCTTTCCGTTATGTAATCTCAGTTCTCTGCTCTCTCTGCTTTCTACTCTTGCATCTCCACTCTCTCCGCTCTTTATGCTCGAGTCTCCACTTTGTCCATTTTATACTCTCGGGTCTCCGCTGTGACTTCCAATTGCTAGATCCATGGTCTGGTACTGAAAGTAACTTTTTGGTCTGAGCCAAGGATCACAACTGTGAAATAACATTCCATTCCCCTTACTCGTGTTAATGGTACTCCACTAAAAGTTGTTGATTAACAGGATGACTGAGTGCAGTTCATAACACCTGAAAATCAAATAGAAAAGTGGGGATGGGAATGAGCAAATCTCCTTCAAGAACCTCTCTTCTGAACACTGAAACTTAAAAAGAACTAGAACTAGAGGTGACATGAGGAGTTGTTGTGATATGGAATGCATTGCTTGCAAGGTTGGTGAAAGCAGATCAATAGTAACTTTCAAAATTGAATTGGACAGATAACTGAAGGGAAAAAATTACAGGGCTATGGGGAAAGAGCCAGGGAGACGGACTAATTGGATAGCTCTTTCAAAGAGCTGGCGCAGATGCGATGGGTGAAATGACTTCCTTTGGTGCTGTATCTTCTATCTATCAATATCTATCTATCTATCTTATCTTATCTATATATATAAAGCGGCTCTTCTGTCTGTCTGTCTGTCTGTCTGTCTGTCCGCCTGGTCTCGATGCATTTGGAAGTTACAGAGCGTACCGACGCGCGCGTCGCCTCAAAAGAAAGCTTGCGATTCCGGACCGGTCATCGGCCTATTTACGTTTCGGCCGGACAAAAATCCCGCCCGCGGTATCCCAAAAACGTTCAGCGTTCCGCTCATTAGCATCTCATTAGCGACCGTGTGACGTCGAGGTCTTCCTACAGTTGAGTGTCGAGTGACTCGACGATTGACCAATCCTACGCTTCGGTGACCTGACCGGTCGACCAATCGGTGCGTGTGTGGGTGGGCCTTATCCTTCTGAACCGAGGTGAGTGGCCGCCATCTTGATTTTCCACGATTTTTTCCCCCACACTTTCTGTGTGTTAGGGAACTAAGGTAAATATTTGAATTATGTGTTAGGGAATTAATTAACAATTTATTTCAGTTTTATATTGTGTTTAGCAACCCCCCCTCCCTCCTCCTCACCCTCGCGCAGGGGGGACTCGGTGCTGGTCTCCAGGCCCGCTGCAGGCAGGCCTGAAGCTCCAAAAATTTCTCTATCTCTCTCTCTTCCCTCTCTCTCTCTCCTTCTCCTCTTCCCTCTCTCTCCTTCTCCTCTTCCCTCTCTACTTCCCCCTCTCAGGTTTGACGGTGTCGGGGCCCGAAGTGAGCCGCTCTAACGGCCGCCAGCCCGCGGGGTTTCCCTGCCTACTCCCCGCTCTAACGGCCGCCAGCCCGCGGGGTTTCCCTGCCTACTCCCCGCGGGCCGCCTCGCGCCGCTGGCACTGACCGCGCATGCGCCGCCCGCCCGCGAGAGCCCGCTCTGCCTTTTTTTTAAACGGCAACCACGCATGCGCACGGCCGTTGCGCAGCCGCCTTGACGCCGGCACGCATGCGCACGGCCCCCGTGACGCCAACACACAGCCTCGTGAGATCGCGGGGGGGGGGAGAGCCTCGTGAGATCGCGGGGGGGAGAGCCTCGGGAAATCGCGGGGGAGAGAGCCTCGGGAAATCGCGGGGGGGAGAGCCTCGGGAAATCGCGGGGGGGGGAGAGCCTCGTGAGATCGCGGGGGGGAGAGCCTCGGGAAATCGCGGGGGGGGAGAGAGCCTCGGGAAATCGCGGGGGGGAGAGCCTCGGGAAATCGCGGGGGGGAGAGCCTCGGGAAATCGCGGGGGGGGGAGAGCCTCGTGAGATCGCGGGGGGGAGAGCCTCGGGAAATCGCGGGGGGGGGGGAGAGCCTCGTGAGATCGCGGGGGGGAGAGCCTCGGGAAATCGCGGGGGGGGAGAGCCTCGTGAGATCGCGGGGGGGGGGAGAGCCTCGGGAAATCGCGGGGGGGAGAGCCTCGGGAAATCGCGGGGGGGGGAGAGCCTCGGGAAATCGCGGGTGGGGAGAGCCTCGGGAAATCGCGGGGGGGGGGGGGAGAGCCTCGGGAAATCGCGGGGGGGAGAGAGCCTCGGGAAATCGCGGGTGGGGAGAGCCTCGGGAAATCGCGGGGGGGGGGGAGAGCCTCGGGAAATCGCGGGGGGGGGGAGAGCCTCGGGAAATCGCGGGGGGGGGAGCCTCGGGAAATCGCGGGGGGGGGGAGAGCCTCGGGAAATCGCGGGGGGGGGAGCCTCGGGAAATCGCGGGGGGGAGAGCCTCGGGAAATCGCGGGGGGGGGGGGGAGAGCCTCGTGAGATCGCGGGGGGGAGAGCCTCGGGAAATCGCGGGTGGGAGAGCCTCGGGAAATCGCGGGGGGGAGAGCCTCGGGAAATCGCGGGGGGGGGAGAGCCTCGGGAAATCGCGGGTGGGGAGAGCCTCGGGAAATCGCGGGGGGGGGGGAGAGCCTCGGGAAATCGCGGGGGGGGGGAGAGACTCGGGAAATCGCGGGGGGGGGAGAGCCTCGGGAAATCGCGGGGGGGGGGGAGAGCCTCGGGAAATCGCGGGGGGGGGAGCCTCGGGAAATCGCGGGGGGGGGGGAGAGCCTCGGGAAATCGCGGGGGGGGGGAGAGCCTCGGGAAATCGCGGGGGGGGGAGAGCCTCGGGAAATCGCGGGGGGGGGGGAGAGCCTCGGGAAATCGCGGGGTGGGGAGAGCCTCGGGAAATCGGGGGGGGGAGAGCCTCGGGAAATCGCGGGGGGGAGAGAGCCTCGGGAAATCGCGGGGGGGGAGAGAGCCTCGGGATAATCGCGGGGGGGGGAGAGCCGCGGGGGGGAGAGCCTCGGGAAATCGCGGGGGGGGAGAGCCTCGGGAAATCGCGGGGGGGAGAGCCTCGGGAAATCGCGGGGGGGGGAGAGCCTCGGGAAATCGCGGGGGGGGGGAGAGCCTCGGGAAATCGCGGGTGGGGAGAGAGCCTCGGGAAATCGCGGGGGGGGAGAGAGCCTCGGGAAATCGCGGGGGGGGAGAGAGCCTCGGGAAATCGCGGGGGGGGGAGAGCCTCGGGAAATCGCGGGGGGGAGAGCCTCGGGAAATCGCGGGGGGGGAGAGAGCCTCGGGAAATCGCGGGGGGGGGAGAGCCTCGGGAAATCGCGGGGGGGAGAGCCTCGGGAAATCGCGGGGGGGAGAGCCTCGGGAAATCGCGGGGGGGGGAAAGCCTCGGGAAATCGCGGGGGGGAGAGTCTCGGGAAATCGCGGGGGGGGGAGAGCCTCGGGAAATCGCGGGGGGGGGGAGAGAGCCTCGGGAAATCGCGGGTGGGAGAGCCTCGGGAAATCGCGGGGGGGGGAGAGCCTCGGGAAATCGCGGGGGGGGGAGAGCCTCGGGATAATCGCGGGGGGGGGGAGAGCCTCGGGATAATCGCGGGGGGGGGGGAGAGCCGCGGGGGGGAGAGGCCTCGGGAAATCGCGGGGGGGAGAGCCTCGGGAAATCGCGGGGGGGGGAGAGCCTCGGGAAATCGCGGGGGGGGAGAGCCTCGGTAAATCGTGGGGGGGGGGGAGAGCCTCGGGAAATCGCGGGGGGGGAGAGGGCCTCGGGAAATCGGCGGGGGGGAGAGCCTCGGGAAATCGCGGGGGGGAGAGCCTCGGTAAATCGTGGGGGGGGGGAGAGCCTCGGGAAAATCGCGGGGGGGGGGAGAGCCTCGGGAAAATCGCGGGGGGGGAGAGCCTCGGTAAATCGTGGGGGGGGGAGAGCCTCGGGGAAATCGTGGGTGGGAGAGCCTCGGGAAATCGCGGGGGGGGGAGAGCCTCGGGAAATCGCGGGGGGGGGGGAGAGCCTCGGGATAATCGCGGGGGGGGGGGAGAGCCTCGGGAAATCGCGGGGGGGGGGGGGAGAGCCTCGGGGATAATCGCGGGGGGGGGGGGAGAGCCTCGGGAAATCGCGGGGGGGAGAGGCCTCGGGAAATCGCGGGGGGGAGAGCCTCGGGAAATCGCGGGGGGGAGAGCCTCGGTAAATCGTGGGGGGGGGGGGAGAGGCCTCGGGAAATCGCGGGGGGGGGAGAGCCTCGGGAAATCGCGGGGGGGGGAGAGCCCTCGGGAAATCGTGGGTGGGAGAGCCTCGGGAAATCGCGGGGGGGGGGGAGAGCCTCGGGAAATCGCGGGGGGGGGGGAGAGCCTCGGGATAATCGCGGGGGGGGGGGAGAGCCTCGGGGAAATCGCGGGGGGGGGGGGGGAGAGCCTCGGGATAATCGCGGGGGGGGGGAGAGCCGCGGGGGGGGAGAGCCTCGGGAAATCGCGGGGGGGGAGAGCCTCGGGAAATCGCGGGGGGGGAGAGCCTCGGTAAATCGTGGGGGGGGGGGGAGAGCCTCGGGAAATCGCGGGGGGGGAGAGCCTCGGGAAATCGCGGGGGGGGAGAGCCTCGGGAAAATCGCGGGGGGGGGAGAGCCTCGGGAAATCGCGGGGGGGAGAGCCTCGGGAAATCGCGGGGGGGGAGAGCCTCGGGAAATCGGTGGGGGGGGGAGAGCCTCGGGAAATCGTGGGTGGGAGAGCCTCGGGAAATCGCGGGGGGGGGAGAGCCTCGGGAAATCGCGGGGGGGGAGAGTCCTCGGTAAATCGTGGGGGGGGGAGAGAGCCTCGGGAAATCGTGGGTGGGGAGAGGCCTCGGGAAATCGCGGGGGGGGGAGAGCCTCGGGAAATCGCGGGGGGGGGGAGGAGGCCTCGGGGATAATCGCGGGGGGGGGGAGAGCCTCGGGATAATCGCGGGGGGGGGGGGAGAGCCGCGGGGGGGAGAGCCTCGGGAAATCGCGGGGGGGGAGAGCCTCGGGAAATCGCGGGGGGGGGGAGAGCCTCGGGAAATCGCGGGGGGGGAGAGCCTCGGGAAAATCGCGGGGGGGGAGAGCCTCGGTAAATCGTGGGGGGGGGGGGAGAGGCCTCGGGGAAATCGCGGGGGGGGAGAGCCTCGGGGAAATCGCAGGGGGGGGGAGAGCCTCGGTAAATCGCGGGGGGGAGAGCCTCGGGAAATCGCGGGGGGGGAGAGTCTCGGGAAAATCGCGGGGGGGGGAGAGCCTCGGGAAAATCGCGGGGGGGGAGAGCCTCGGTAAATCGTGGGGGGGGGGAGAGCCTCGGGAAATCGCGGGGGGGGGGAGAGCCTCGGGAAATCGCGGGGGGGGGGGAGAGCCTCGGGATAATCGCGGGGGGGGGGGAGAGCCGCGGGGGGGGAGAGCCTCGGGAAATCGCGGGGGGGAGAGCCTCGGGAAATCGCGGGGGGGGGAGAGCCTCGGGAAATCGCGGGGGGGAGAGCCTCGGGAAATCGCGGGGGGGAGAGCCTCGGGAAATCGCGGGGGGGGAGAGCCTCGGTAAATCGTGGGGGGGGGGAGAGCCTCGGGAAATCGCGGGGGGGGAGAGCCCTCGGGAAATCGCGGGGGGGGGAGAGCCTCGGGGAAATCGCGGGGGGGAGAGCCTCGGTAAATCGTGGGGGGGAGAGTCCTCGGGAAATCGCAGGGGGGAGAGCCTCGGGAAAATCGCGGGGGGGGAGAGTCTCGGGAAATCGCGGGGGGGGAGAGTCTCGGGAAATCGCGGGTGGGAGAGCCTCGGGAAATCGCGGGGGGGAGAAGCCTCGGGAAATCGCGGGGGGGGGGGAGAGCCTCGGGATAATCGCGGCGGGGGGGGAGAGGCCTCGGGAAATCGCGGGGGGGGGAGAGCCTCGGTAAATTCGTGGGGGGGGGGGGAGAGCCTCGGGATAATCGCGGCGGGGGGGAGAGCCGCGGGGAAATCGCGGGGGGGGGGAGAGCCTCGGTAAATCGTGGGGGGGGGAGAGCCTCGGGGAAATCGCGGGGGGGGGGGGGAGAGCCCTCGGGAAATAGCGGGGGGGCGGGGGGGAGAGAGCCTCGGGAAATCGCGGGGGGAGAGAGAGAGAGAGGGTGGGGGAGGAGAGAGAGGGTGGGGGAGAAGAGAGAGAGAGGGTGGGGGAGAAGAGAGAGAGCGGGTGGTGGGAGAAGAGAGAGGGTGGGGGAGAAGAGAGAGAGGGTGGGGGAGGAGGAGAGAGAGGGTGAGGGAGGAGAGAGAGAGGGTGGGGGGAGGAGAGGGGGTTGGGGGAGGAGAGAGGGTGGGGAGGAGAGAGAGAGGGAGGATGAGGGAGGGGAGGAGAGAGGGAGGGTGGGGGAGGGGAGGAGAGAGGGGAGGGTGGGGGAGGAGAGGAGAGAGGGAGGGTGGGGGAGGAGAGAGAGGGTGGGGAGGAGAGAAAGAGAGAGGGGTGGGGGAGGGGAGGAGAGAGAGAGGGTGGGGAGGAGAGAGAGGGTGGGGGAGGGGAGAGAGAGGGTGGGGGGAGGAGAGAGAGGGAGGGGGAGGGGGAGCAGGGAGAGTGGGAGAGAGTGGGGGGAGGGGAGAGAGGGTGGGGGAGGGGAGAGAGGGTGGGGGGGAGGGGGAGAGCGAGGGAGGGGTGGGGGAGAGGGAGGGGTGGGGGGGAGGGGAGAGGGTGGGGGGGGAGCGAGAGGGTGGGGGGAGCGAGGGAGGTGGGGGAGGGGAGAGGGTTGGGGGAGGGGAGAGAGGGTGGGGGGGAGCGAGAGGGTGGGGGAGCGAGGGGAGGGTGGGGGGAGGGGAGCGAGAGGGGGGGAGGGGAGGGGAGAGGGGGGGAGGGGAGGGAGAGGGGGGGGAGGGAGGGAGAGAGAGAAGCAGGGAGAGACTGGGAGGGAGAGAGGGGGGAGGGAGGGAAGAGGGGG